>NW_017732227.1:266494-291621 GCF_001890085.2 Hipposideros armiger
TACTTTCATCCTTTCTTGATAGCAAAATATCACTTCTGGGCATGTTAATTTTATTACAATTTCTACAGTAGCAGCTAATGTTAATATAGCACCTACTATGTGACAGATAATGTTCCAAGTCTTTACACCGATTAATCTGTATAGTCATCAGTACAACCTTGTGAGGTCGCTACGATTATTATTCCTGCTCTACAAGCTAAGGGACTGAGAGAGGTGAGATGACATGCTCCTGGTCATAGAGTTAGCACATGGAATCCTATAATCAGGGACCACTGAGGTGAACAGAGCTTAATTCTTCTGAATCTGAGTTCCCTGAGAGTGGGGAACATGGGCTGGTAGAGAGAAGCTGCAGCTTGGTGCTGCCTTTTACTCTTTATTCCCACGGACAGCCCAAAAGACTAATTAAGTCGCCTATGGTTAGCTAATTTTGGTCTTAAGGTTGGTACTAAAAGTTAAGTTTTAGAATTTACTTCTGAGAGTGTTCTATGTGAAAAAAAAATATATGCAGTATATTCAACTAATTCATGCTTTATAATGGAATCCTGGAATAGACAGGATGTGCCAGGCAAGTTTGAGATTCTTGAGCCAGTATTTAATTTGTTAAATTTCTCTATCTGAGGTGATATATATAGATAGATAGATATAAAATGTCTTTAATTTATAGAGCATCATGTTAGAATTTTCTTTTTCTGAATTCTCCTCAGTGACATAAGGTTAAATATGTGTGAGTATGTCTGTGTACTCATACAAGGGGATGACAAAGAACGTTGAGACTCACAGAGACATACAGAAAGAGAGAGAGAGAGAGACAAAAAAAAAAAAGCTTATAGAGAAGACAAAAAAGCCATGGTTCCTATGCCTTGCCACTCGACCATTCTTCCTTTCTTTCCACTCAAGTTTGATTAATAGAAGTGGACCCCTTTTCAATGCATTTTAGTGAGAAGCCTTTCTGGTGAGAGAAGCCATTGTGGGTAAAGTTTAGCTTCTGGGTTATAAGCATCAAAGAGAGCTCAGCCAGAGGGCACCTGATGTAACAGATCATGCTGTCTGGCCTTCAGTTTAGGATTCATACTCTGCTATCTCTCTTCTGTTTTATCAAATATAATGTCAGATCATACAAGCTGTGAGGCTGCCATCAGCTCCTTGTTGGACAATTCTTCTGTTGCTATTTTAAATGTTCATTTCTGTAGATTATATTACCTTTTGTGATCATTCTAACCAAGCACTTCTCTAAGAGGTTTTAAGATAAGCAAAAAGATCACCTTCCTTTTTAATCAAAGCAATGAACGTTAATTTAATGAAGTCTATCATTATTTACAACAATATTTTGAGGATTTCTGCTAAACTTTCTCTGATATATCAGCAAATGGAAATAGTGTAAAAAATGTGGTCTCACCAGAGTTGTGTGTGGAGAAAAATATGTTTTTCCATAAGCAGCACACGAGTTAGAAAAAAAGAATACAACCTCTCAGAAATACTCTTGAAAAATAATTTAATAGTAAGTTATAAAATAGGAACTGTGGCAGGTATTAATTAAACTCTTACTAGTTCTTTTTTTTTTCTTGGTATGTTACTTTACCTAACAGTAAAGCTACCTTATTGTAAAGGAGGTTAAAGACATATCTGTAGATAAAAATTACATCTGCCTGTCAATTTTAAGCCCTGATTTCCAAAGCTTTAGCACTACATGATAAATTTGTCTTCACTGCTACTATGCAATGAATAGGTCAAATAGAAACTATATAGTAGCCATTTTTTGATAAAAAGATTTGCAGACAGCTTTTTCTTCTCTTTTAAATAATGGGTGTATTTTGTAATTGAAATAAATTAAATTAAACACACAACCCTATATTGTGAGATGTAATGTTATGAGTATTGTGTTTGTAATGTATTTTTAATGGCAGATTTATTTGAAGAAAGAACTATGGATATCAAGAATCGATTGAGTTGAATGATGTGCGGCTGGGTTTCTTCCCCAGCCAGACTCTAATCACTTGGATGACTGGCTTTGTGCCATTTTCTATACACAGCCCTTGTAGCATAATGCATCACTTATCACTAGAACTTTATAATTAATTAAAGAGTGAAGACAAGGATCCAAGTCCAGCTAAAGCATGTACTTAGTCTATGACCATGGGTAAGTCACTGAACCTCTTTCATATATACCATCATTTATATGAGGGTTTGTCTAGACTGCCTCCCACTTCCCATGTACTTTGATTGCAGGATTTTATATGTAAGATTATATCTCTAAGAAATAATTACAGAAGGTACACAATTCAACTACATATATTTTCATTCCTAGTTTGTATATAGAGGAAAAGAAGTCTACTCTGTACTAAGTTCTGAGAAAAAAAATGTAGTTTTTTATTTAGTAATGTTCTCTAAAAATCACGTCTTATGAAAAAGTGATGATAGATAGATTGATAGATAGATAGATAGCATTTGCATGGCTTTTAAAATTAAAATTTCATTTGGACCAGCCTTCCCTAATAATAAAAAGAGGAGAAAATATGGAAGTTATTTACAGGATTCTTGAGTAATAAAATCAATAAGATAACATATGGTCAATTGTAAGTACTTAAGACTGAAGAATTATTACTAAATTGCTAACTGAGGACCTTGAAGTGTGATGTTGCATGAGATTACATGTAAGGATCATTTGCTCCATTTTATGACTCTGTCACTTAAAAGATCAGTACTTTCCTCACTGTGCAACTAAAAGTTTGACCTGGTTTATGGGACGTGTGCCAGGTGGCCCAGATAAATGAAAATCTCTGCTTCCTCAATGAACTTTTGATAATGTGTGAACCTTAGTCTACCTTTTAAAGCAGGATTAATCTGGATGTATGGTACCACCAATATTGGGGAACAGAGATAAATGTAAACTATCTGGCAATCAAATTCATATTAGGTTGACAAACTCTCATGTTCTCATATCCAATAAATTTGGGGGTCTCTGGATTCCTGAGCCTCGTTATTTTTCTAGTTCTAACAAAGTTGGTAGGGAGATACTATAATTCTTTTCAGAAATGCCTTTAATAATGAATAAAGGATTATTCTATTGAGAAGTTAGAGAAGGGTAAGGAAGGAAATTGCAAGAATTAATTTACTTAAGTTTTTATATGAATTTTAGAAAACACATCTTACTGCATTGTCTAATATGCCCTGCTTACAGAAGGTATTTGTTAATAGAATATTGCATTTTCAAATTTATTAATATATATACAGGATATAAATTCTTAACTACATTTGACCTACAGAAAGCATAGCTTATGATTTGAGGACCCCACAATTCACACTTAAGTATCTACAAAGTCTCTGATATTTAATTTATTTCTCCTTGATCTTGTTCTCTCCCTCTTACACACACACACACACACACACACACACACACACACACACACACATCATACATGATGACTGCGGAAATTTACTTAAAATTTAAAAGTTTTTAAATTGAGATTTCCAGTCAAGACGGTGGAGTATGTAAACACAACCACATCACAATTAAAACTAAACTACAGAACAACCATGAGAATCACCTGAAGTCTAGCTGTCCTACAACTAATAACATACAGAAGAAGCTCCCTCGAGACTGGCAGGAGGTTGAGGAGATGCGGAACAAGCTGGTCCCGTACCCTCGTGTGGTACTTAAAAGTCAGGAGGGATATACCATGGCTGCGGAAATCCCCCCAAATAAGCGAGGGGCCCAAGCCCCACAACAGGACACCTAGGGTTCTAGTGCTGGAAAGAGAAGTCCTCACAACTCCTGGCTGTGAAAAACAGTGGAGATCATGGCTGAGTAAAAGAGGTGGTTACAATCCCAGGCAATCATCTTAGAAGGCCATATACAAACTTACTTGTTGACAAATTCACTCACCCAGCACTGGGGCATCAGCTCAACAGGTACCAGGGATATATGGGGAGAAACCGAATTGTCTGGCAAGGGCTGAAGGAGCAGCTTCTTCCCAGAGAAAAATACTGGCCAAATCGATGATGATGATGATGATGATGATGATGATGATGATGATTATAGCCCTCCCCCTCTTCTGGTATGCAGACAGGCAGCCACAATATCTGAATGTCTATCAACCTAGCTGACACTGGTTCACCCTGCCCTGGTGATTCCCTGAGACCCTGCTCCACTCAAAATGTGGGACCCCCAAACTACTTCTAGTGGCTTTTCCATACAAAACGCCCATCTTGGCTTATGTTGTGGGATTCCCTAAAATCTCTCAAAGGTTCACAAACCCCAAACAAGCACCATCTGGCCTAGGCATGTCCCACACCTCATGCTGAGTAGCCCCAAACCTGACAATACTGCCAGCTGGCCTTTGTTTACAACTTAGCCTCTCCTAGGCACCTCCAAGGCCAGCATGGGTGGCTGCCATCTACAGATTGCTTTACGGCTCATGCCAGGTGGCTCTGGACAAGGCTCAGGCTGCAGCTGAAGTTGACCTGCAGTAGAATCCCTCTGAGGAGGTCTTGGTGCTGGCATGCCCAGTGGCCAGCTTCAGACCAAGCTGGAGCACCACCTAACTGCCTCTTTGGGCAACAAACCCAAAGAGCAGGCTTTAGTAGACACCAGTCACTCCTGTTCCATAAGGTCAGCAATGCACAACAGCTCTTCCACTGTATCCAGGGCCAGTCATCACATCCAATCAGCCCAAATGTCAGTCCCTCCTATTGATGTGAAAACAGCAACCAAGGCTCAACTGCAGTAGGAGGGGACACACAACCCACACAAAAGACACACCTGTAGCACCCAATCAGGTGACCAGGAAGACTGAACCATTGATCCCCACAGGACACCTACTCCATAAGGCCACTGTACTAAAATTGGAAGACATAGCAGCTCTACCTAAGATGTGGAAACAAACACAGGAAGGCAGCCAAAATGGGGAGACAAACAAACATGTTCCAAATGAAAGAAAAGAACAAAGCTCCAGGAAAAAAACTAAACAAAATGGAGATAAGCAATTTACCAGGCACATATATCAAAACGCTGGTTATAAGGATGCTCAATGAACTTAGGCAAATAGTAGATGAAACAGTGAGAGCTTTAACAAACATAAAAATAGAGATTGAAAACATAAAAAAAAGAATGAGTCAGACATGAAGAATACAATAACTGAAATATGGAATACATTAAAGGGAATCAACAGCACATCATCTGAAGCATTGGACTGAGTCAGAGATTTAAAAGTTAAGGTAGCAGAAAACACTGGACTAAAACAGCAAAAAGGAAAGAGAATCCAAAAAATAAAAATAAAAAATAAAAAATATGAATGATAAAATGGCAATTACATAGCTAGTACCAATAAACACTTTAAATGTAAATGGATTAAATGAAATGATAGAGTGGCTAAATACATAAGAAAACAAGACCCCCCTCATATGCTGCTTATAAGAGACTCATTTCAGATCAAAAGACACACAGACTGAAAGTAAAGGGATGGAAAAAGGTATTTCATGAAAATAAAAACCGGGGGTATCAGTATGTTTACCAGAAAAATGGCTATCTAATTGTTTCAGTGCCATTTGTTGAAATCACTGTACTTTCTCCACTAAACTCCTTTTACACCTTTGTAGAGAATGATTTGTGAATACATGTGTGAGTCTATTGTTAGACTCTGTTCTGTTCTTTTAACCTACTTGTCTAGTGTAACACCAATAGCTTGAAATCAGTAGTGTTAGTTCGCCAATATTTTTCTTCTCTTTCAAATGTAATTTCACTTAATTTATTTAATTAATTTAATATTCAGGTTATCTCTTCCTTTTTGAGTGAACTTTATCACTTTCATCTTTCAAGGAATTTTTCCATTTCATCTGAGTTGTCAAATTTATTAGAATAAAAATCTTCACAATATCTGCTTATTATCTTCTTGATATATAATCTGTAGTAATGTTGCTTATCTTATTCCTGATATAGGTAATTTGTGACTTCTCTTTTTTCTCTCATCCTTACAGGTAGATATTTCAGTTTTATTGATCTTCTCAAAGACATATGTTTTGATTTCATTGATGTTCTCCATTCTTTTTCTATTTTCTATTTTATTAATTTTTTGTGTGTGTAATCTAAAATAATTCCTTTCCTCAAATTATTGTAAATTCAATCTGTTCTTCTTTTTCAGCTTCCATGCTACAGGCTAAGGGCATTGATTTAAGACTTCTTAATATATAGATGTTTAGTGCTATAAGCAATTTCTAAGTACTGCTATGTTGGCACTATCCAAATGTGTTTTCATTTTCATTCTTAAAACATTTTTTAAATGTACATTTTTATTTCCTCTTGACCTATGAGTTATTTCCATGTATTATTTGGTTGCCAATATTTGGGAATTTTTTTCAGAAGCCTTTATGTTGTTGATTGTAATTTAATTCCACTTTAGTCTCAAAAGAGAATTTGTTTAGTTGAATCCTTTAAAATTTATTTAGACTTACATTATGGCCCAAAACATGACCTATCTTTATAAATGTTCTGTGTGAATTTGAAAATAATATGTATTCTGCTTTTATTGAATGGAGTGTTCTAATAATGTAAATTAGTTCAAGTTGATTGCATTAGCCAAGAGTTCTATTTTTTCTGATATTCTCCATATTTATTAGTCATTGAGAGATGGGTATTAAAATCTCCACCAACTAATTTGTATCTGTCCTTATTTTCTTGTGGTTCTCTTATTTTTTTTCTTTATCAAGCTTTCTCATCATGTGTATAAACATGATTGTTATGTCCTCTTGATTAATTGACCCCTTTATCGTTTGAGATGAATTTCTTTACCTATAAATATTCTTTATGATGAAACCTCATTTGTCTGATTTAATATTATCATTTAGCTTTCTTTTTCTAGTTTAACATGTTTATTTTTTCCCATCCTTTTACTTTTAATCTATAGGTGTCTGTATTTAAAGTGTGCTTCTTATAAACAGCATATAATTTGTTCTTGCTTTTAAATTTAGTCTGACAATCTCTGCCTTTAAAGTGAGTTGTCTAGGCTATTCTCATTTAACGTAATTATCCATAGTTATGTTTAAATCATTATCTTGCTATTTGTTTTATATTTCTCCCTCTGTTCCTTATTTATTTTGTCTTTTTGTCCCTCTTCCTTTGGCTGGATCGGTTTTATTTTTTATGGTTCTATTTCATTTTATTGTTAGCAAATCAATTCTAGTTCTTTATTTTGTTATTTTAGTGTTTTAAGGGTATATTATATACATGTTTTAGTATATCACTGTCTACCTTTAAATGATGTTAAGCCATTTCATATAGAGTATGAAAACCTTGCACTAATGTATTTCCATTTCTCCCCTCCTAGAATTTAAGCTATTTATTTCAAACATTTTACTGTTTTATAGATGCTATTATCCTAATAATACTTTTTTATCATTTTAGTTAAAATATTCCATAATATTTTTAAGAGATTTAAATACTTGTACAAATCTTATATGATTACCAATGTAGTTACTGATGCTGGTGTCTTCAATTCTTTATATAAATCTATATTTTCATGTAGTATTATTTACTTTCCACATGATAGATTTCCACCAATACTTCTTACAGTTTACTCTGCTGGTGATGAATGCTTCAACTTTGGTTGTCTGAAAAAAAATGTCTAGTCCACCTTCATTTTTGAAAGATATTTTCCAGATATAGAATTCTAAGTCAGCACTATTCTTTTTCAGTACTTTGACGATGTTTTACTATTTTCCTAATAAGAAATCTGTTGTTTATTTCTTTTTATGTGAGGTGTCATTTTTCTGTGGTCGCTTTTGAAATTGGTTCTATTGCTGGCTTTGAACAATTTGTTTATGATGTGCCTTGGCTGTGTTTGCTTTGTGTTTCTTATGAGTGGGATTTATTGATCTTAGATCTGTGAGTTTATAGTTTCATGAAATGTGGGAATTTTTCCATTATTACTTCTTCAAATATTCCTTTCTCCCCCCAATTCGCAATTCCAATTACACATATATTAGGCAAACTGAAGTAGTCCCAGGGTTTATGGATGCTGTAAACATTGTTTAAATCATTTTTCTCTGTGTTCTTCATTTTAAGTAGTTTCTATTGCTATGCCTTCAAGCTCATGAATCTTTTCCATCATTATATCTGATATGCTACCAATCCAATTCAGTGTATTTTTCAATCAGACATTGTAGTTTTTATCTCTAGAAGTTTTATTTGGGTCTTTTTTTATCTTTCATTTTGT
The DNA here is from genome assembly GCF_001890085.2 of Hipposideros armiger. Taxonomy (NCBI): domain Eukaryota; kingdom Metazoa; phylum Chordata; class Mammalia; order Chiroptera; family Hipposideridae; genus Hipposideros; species Hipposideros armiger. The sequence continues at coordinate 274,702 of NW_017732227.1, forward strand.
ATGTAACTTTTTGAACTTATGGAGTACAGTTATAACTGTTCTATTGTCCATGCCTACTACTTCTAAAATCTATGACAATTCCGGGTTGATTTTGATTGACTTATTTTCTTCTTCATTTTGAGCTATATTTTCCTACCTGCTTTGTATTTATTATTATTATTTTTGGATGCCAATCAATGGGAATTTCACATTTTGGGGAACTGGATATTTTTATGTTTCTATAAATATTCTTGAGCTTTTTTATGGGGCACACAAGTTATTGGGAAATAGTCTAATTGTTGTGAATTTTGCTTTTAAGATTTGTTATGTGGAATCAGAAAAGCTAAATCAAAGGCTAATTTCTCCTCATTATTGAGGCCACACACTTCTCTGCTCTCTATGTAATGCCCCATGAACCTTGAGGTTTTCCAATTTGGCTGGTGGGAACATTTTTCTCAGCCTTGTGTGAACACAAAACACAATATCTTTAATACTTTTGTATGTTCTTCCGTGGTCTCAAGAGGTTTTCTCACACATGGGTTTATCAGTACTTTGCTAAAAACTGAAAGAAAATCTTTCCAGATGTCCTTTATCTCTCTCTGTGCAGCTCTCCCCTCTTTGATATTCTCTCCTGAGAACTCTAATCATCTGGACTCCCAAAAATGTCCACACCATCTCCTCAATTCAGGGAGTTTTCTGAGCTCTGCTTTGAGTCCTTTCTTGTGTGGCAGCCTGAAGGCAGTAAGGTGATGCACCGTAGTGCTCATCTCATCTATTTCCTTTTTTTTTTTTTTTTTTAAGCTGAGCCATCCTGCTACCTGTTGGCAGCACAGCAACAGCTCAGCTTGGGCCAGGAATCAAACCACTCTTGCTCAGAGCTCGCACTCTTGAACGAGCTGTTAACCAACTGAGCCACACTGCCGGCCCTTATTTCCCTTTTCTTAAGGATCACTTTTTTTGGGGGGTTTTTTGCCTGATAATCTGTGACTTGAAAATTGATTGTATCTGTTTATCTATCTATCTATCTATCTATCTATCTATCTATCTATCTATAGTAATTTTTCTTATGGAATGATAAATCCAGTTTCTGTTATTCCATCTTGGCCAGAAGCCAAGGATTGAATTTTATTATATATTAATTCTTTTAAAAATATTTGTTGTGCTTTTCAATTTTATATTAGAGGTGCTGAGCAAGTCATAAGATCCTATAAAATAATGTGTGTTACATATTATCTTAAAATGAATAAAATATTTGGGATAAATGTCAATTTAATATTACAGAACAGAATGAACAATATATGGTTAACCTCTAAATATTTTATAAAGATAAGAGTTCAACCTAATAAGAATTTACTGAGGATTGTACATTTAGCGACACCTTCATAGAGAAGGTGTAGTGTTGGTAAATTTTCAGGAGCTGGTGTGGAATATGTGGAAAAAATCATCCCATGCAGGTAAACAATATTAAAGGTGTGTTGTACAGAATGATCAAAAGAGATATTTTTATGGCAGAGGGCAATAAAGGATGGAAATATGTTTGAAGAAGTATGCAAATGGCATATTTTAGAAACTTTACTTTTTACATAAAATTACCATTCAAATTTTGGAATAAATTTGTAATAGAATGATAAAAGCTGTTTCAACAAGAATACTCAGGATGAAATGACAGGGAAACAAACATTTCGGAGAAGAGTAAGAAAACTACTACACTTGTCTAAGTTGAATTAATGCATTGATAATGCAGATGAGAAGAAAATCAGACATATGTAGGATTACATGCTATAAAGTGGTTGATTGTAGGAAATAGAGAAGGGGTGATTTCTAAGATGACTGAAATTTAGATAAAGGAGAACAATAAAGCTATCAACAGAAAATAGAGCATCAGGAGAATTAATCTAGGAAACTAAAACCAAAATGAACCAAAGAAAAAATGACAACATGATAAAATAATAAATGGAAATATTTCTTAAATGTGCTTTATGTGCAGGCATTATACAAAAGTCTTCACATGGACTACTTCATTTAATAATCACAGCATGGTTATGCGCTTCTATGATTGTCTGTAAGTTACAAATGAGGATGTTGATATAAGTCTTCTGCTCAAGGTACAGAAAGGAAATGGTGGGGACAATCTATCCAGCTCCAGAATCCAGTTTCTTGTTACAGATAAGTACTATTAAAAAATGGCATAGACATATTTTTAAAGAAAAACATATCGGGTAGAGGTTTGTCTAAAACTATATGTCAAATAGGAAAATGTAATTGAGTTTTGCAATATCCAGCCTTAAGGAACAATTTTGATAGCCCTAAGTCACAACCACTCTCATAGTTTGCCTGTCTACAATCTGAGGTAGTAAGATATTTTAACTGCATGTTTCTGTATCAATTATATCAATTTTTCTTTTGGACATAAGAAGACTGTTTTATTTTTGCTGTCACATCATGTTTTTGCCCCTAAGCTAAAGAAAAAATAATTTAAAACATTAGTGCTATACTTATAGGATTGGAACCACAGTAGATTCATGTCTTTGGTAATCGTGATTACTTCATTTTTTTTTAATCTAGATACTTAGTAAATCTTCTAATAGACAAGGAACTAGTAAAGTCTCAAGCCCTATAATGTCTTGTCTTCTCCACTGGATTATTATTTTTTACTATCAGAAAGCTGGTATTCACTTCAACTCATTTATTTTTCTGTAATGACAGAGATATAGCTAATATCAACATGAACTACTCTTGCAGACCATTTAATATTGTAAGTATACACAAAGTTTACACACACACACACACACACACACACACACACACACACACACACACAAGCTAAGAAGCAGAAAGGAAATGGGAGGACTGAATTACTTACTACAAACTGTGTTCCAAACACTATGCAAAACAGTTTTATTTAGATTATCTCATTTAACACTTTCAACAATTGTCTCCATTGTCTGAAATATGTTCAATGTCACTCAGGTAATAAACTTTGTAGCCAGAATTTTGAACCTTCGCTATTTGACTTCAGAGTTCAAGTTTTTTTTAACCACAGTGTCATACTGCTCTGTACTAAGATATAGTGAGTCAATATAGTATCTGCCATTTATTTTAATAAAGGAAATCCTGTATGGTGAAGCCAATTTCTTAAAAGTAAAACGTCTCAAATAAAATGCCTATGTCTTCTTTCCATATTGCCATACCTACTCTCTGGAGACCTCTGAGTACCTCTTTCATCTCCTCACTTGTAAATTACCTCATTGTGAGACCTGATTATAAAACAGTTTGTCTGATGTTTCCATTAAGGTACCAATATATACCTTCAGAAACTATGATCTATGCCTTAAATGAGTGTGATAGCAACATATTTTGATTATTTTTCTAGGGTGACTTTTACTTTTCATAGTGGTTAAGAATTATCCACAGTCAAACCTGATGGCTAAAATGAATTACCAAGTAAGAAAGGCCATTTAGGGTGTTTTTTTTGTTTTTTTTTAAATGAGTGATGGATTTAAAGCACTAAAGGAAATTTTCTCATGGAGCTCATAAAATGTCTCTTGGCTAAATATAAAAAAAGAGTTTTCAAAATGTTTTGCATTTCAACTTCATTGTAGGATAAATGTAAGCCTTCTCAATTTTCACTTTTAAGCTTCCACAATAATTTGGAGCAGTATATTATGAGGTAGTTTTGATAAGAAAAGTTGATAATGTCACTTATAATAATAAAGTATATACCCTAAAATGAGAGATTGTACTAAGCTTACTTTGAACAAAGACTAGCACACTATTACACACAGGGGATTCATAAGTGTCCTTTTCAATAATAATTATTTAGTACCAGATTAATTAAACCACGTCATATAATACCTTCATCTACATGTTTGTACTGGTATCTCCCCATGCTTTTGTATGTTTGTTATAGATTTACCAACTATATTCACAGACTATTTTTAGTCATCTGAATCTTAATGTGTTACATTAAATATAAATTATTATGTGAATGGAGAGTGGTATAAGTTGGAAATGGAACATAAAATACCAAAGGATACTTATTTAGAATTGAAATCATAATCTCTTTTACAGATTTCCATGAATGGGAATGCATTCTAATGTTGTATTTTCTAAGAAGTCCAACACAGCAGAACAAAGCCTAGGATGGTAGTCTAGAACATTATGATAGGGTATGGATAAGCTCTGTAAGAGTGTGTGAAGGTTAGGAAAAACTATCAGGGATATAAGAAGCAAACAAAATACAGTGTGCCTATTTTGCAAATGTTGACCTTCTTAAATTTAGGTATATTCAAGTATGTAAAAAAAATAAAATAAAATGTGACTACCTCACCACTTAGAACAATGATAACCATTCAAACCTATGAAATAATCTTGCCTTGTTCTCTTATCTGGACAATTAAATCTGTAAATACAGCATTTTTAAAAAATATGAAACAAATTTCATGTTAAGAAATGGCATAGCATTAGTTTTTTCGTTTTATTTTTTAAATCTTTAAAATCCCCAAAGTTGTGTCATCTGTAATTGAAAAAACAATGCACTTACTCCATATTTTAAAAGCAGTCATATAGTCATATACATATTGTAACATAATTTTAAGTCTTAGTAGTAAACAAAACCTTTCTTTGATGTTATGATTTTTCCTACTTACAGTTTCTTCACCTGTTATTGATAACCTTTTTGTCTGTTTTATAACAGTCTCTCCTTAGACTATTTTTCTGGTTGATCTAAAAGAACAAAAGAGGATCTAACATTTAGCTCGCTTTGTGGGAGGCACAAAAGCCTTTTATTTTAGACCCATTTGAGGAGTTTGACTCTATCCTAACTCAGTACAAGACGAGAATAAGGAGCTGAGTAGGTGGAAATGATTAGAGACTTGCAGTCAGGAGCAAAGTGGTGAAAGATACTGTATGTGAATGAAGAATACCATATGGTATTAATTTCATGTGTATATCATGGCTGCTTGTTTTTCTAATATTCTTCTCCCCACATGTTTTAAGATATCTAAAAAAAAATCTTCAAAATGTCTTTATATTTTCTGAATTTAGAATCATAGCGGTTCCCAACTTGCTAATACTCTTCTAAAGCTTAACTCTTTTCTATTGCTTTTTGATCTCTCTTGTTCTAAAAGACATTAGAATTTCAAAACAACAATATTGTATGGTCCAATAACAATATTTATTACAGGATTATGCAAAGTAACATTTGAATGTATTCTTTTCTCCTTGCTTTGTTTAAACTATATTTCTTGACCTTTAAAATAATTTTGATTGATGGTGTTTATCCTCAAAATGCTGGATCCTTTCTTCTCTTTGTAATTCCCATAGTTTCTCTTTTCGCTCCTTTGTCATCTTCAAAAGCTTCTTTCTGGTACCAGTTTCTTTAAATATTTTTTCTTTAATTAAAAAAGGTGATCTAAATAGGCAAACCCTAATATCTGGAAAAGGGGAAGGAAGAAAGCAAGGGAAGGAGAAGGAAGGAAGGAAAGGAGGAAGGAAGAAAAAAGTAAGGGAGGACGAGAGAGAAGAAAGGGACAGTTTATGAAACTGGAATTGATTGTCATACATTTTTATTACTCTTACACATGTGATACATATGTTTGTAAATATCAGATCCTTACACAAAAATGAGAAGCAAGCAATTTAGTCCACATTTAAAAGAATATTTGAGAGATATTTTGTTTATCCAAGAACATTTTCAATAAAGAAGCATCTCATGTTGTTTTTATTAATATATTCAGGATACTAAAAATAGAGTAACTTTTTTATGATATAAAAAACATGGACTTCTCACACCAGAGAGAAAGCCAAAAGTTTAGTACAGAGAACTTCCGCCCTTCACAAACAATTCAGATGGCTCTTTGTTCATCTCTGTGTTTATATATCCAAAGTCACCAAGGGAAGTCTAAACTTGCTATCCCTTCATGTATTTCTACCAAATAATAGTAAGGGCTGATGTTCTGACGATTTAGAACCAGATCTATTTTTCTCTTCCTTGTTGATTTTCAAACTATTGAACATCTTTAGACCATTTTCTGTTACATTGATAATCTGCTGAAACCCATAACTAAGAGAAGTTTCAGTCCCTGTAGCATCCTTAGCCTCTGTTTTGCTACCAACTTGGAAGCAAAATTAAAGATCCTTAAATCATTGGAACCAGCTGTGACTTTTGATAAATTTTTCATCACCAGCACTCTCACCAGACTTAGTCTTGAAGCAACAAAACTCCCACTTCCTATCTTGTCCAGTTTGAACTATATTTTAGCCTCTCTTACCCTTCGACCATCTATTCTCAACATAGACATGCTATTTTTCTAATTAACCTATTCATGTTTCTCCTCTGTGACATACCCTCCAATGGCTCCCCATGTATTCAGGATAGAAGCAAATATTCTTATGTGGGAAGGTACCCTTGTACTGGTACCTAGTAGTTTTGAATATCGTACATTATCTCATCTCCTGTTCATCTGAGCACCAGTCCCTTCACTCTGGACATACTAACCTTCCTAATGTTCCTGAAATACATCCTCATTCTAGGGTTTTTGTCCTGCTGGTTACTAGGCCAGAAACAGTCTTCCTTAGGTAATACCCTTACCTCTATTAAGTGTTTGTTCAAATGCATGACAAGCTGATGCTCTATTGAAAATATTTCCCTCACAAACACCTTTATTTCTTTGAATTCAGAGTTTGATTTTCATTTTTCCATATTACTTACTAATGTAGCTAACATAAAATATGATATACATGTTTATTATATTCATGAATTTGTATCTATTTTTTTTTCCCTCTCACCCTTTTTCTTCCCCTCTGCACATTGCACATTACAATGTAAACTCCAGGATGAAAAGGCCCTTTGTTTTGTTTACTGAGGACTCTTAAGCACCTTGAAAAGTTCATGGAACAGAATGATCACACAACAAATATTTATAAATGAGAGCGTTTCAGGAGTTTTAAAAGGTTAATGAGCATTTTATTTTGATGTTCATTATCTCTAGTCACATAATAAAAAGATTATTCATTTTAAGGATTATTTTTCCATTTTATTTCTGATTAAACTGCATTGCTCAGCAATTTTTATATGATGCATGACTCTCCCTTGAAACAGGGATCATTTTTATGTTTAAAGAATTATTTCATATACACCTGCATATAAACTTTCCATTTTCTGACACCTTTTTCTTGTTTAATTATCTTTTTTCTTACTGTTATAATCATCTTCCTATTCTGAATATTTTAGCCCTCTCTGATTTTCAACATGATGAGCTCTTTAGCACACCACATGCAAATTGCTATAGTTTAAAGAAAAAATGTAAAGGCCAAGAAAAATATTACTTTGTATGACAACTCATTCCATCTGTTAACAGAAGATTGAATTCACATGCTGTAATTTTAGTTTTATTCAATGAAGATTTGTAAGTTTTAAATTTATAAGTATAAGCAGTCTTTTTAGAAACCTCCATGTAAAGTAGAGGAAAGAATATTAGATTGATATTTAGGAAATCACAGATAAAAATTCCTCAGTGTTACTACATTCTTATTGTGTAACATGAATATGTCACTTCATACCTCTGAAACTTATTCTTTAATATCTTATTTACCTCTAAATTTTACTCATTCTACTGTACATTGGGGGTTCTTGATTGTTAGAAAATCTACATTTCTTTTCGGACCCTGGTGTTGCCGCCATTTTTTCACGTTAACAAATATCAACTCCTTGGCTGCTCTCACTTTCAGATCACTACTTCCGAGGATTTGTTTCCTTTCTCCTCACCATGTATGTCAAAACAAATTATTTCACCCTACATTTCAGGGCAGAAGATAAAACTGTGGAAAATAACCTAGTTGCATTTCCCCCCTTATTAGTCTAACGATTAGCAATAATACATCAGGTCAAATGTTATGCAGAACAAAAGTAATTTTCATGGAAAGGCATATTTTCTAGAAGAAGAGAAGTGGATGAAAAAGTAAGGGGATACTATTGTGTGCAATGATCATTGATGAAATCATCAGTACACCTCAGCAGATATAGCTATAAAATAGTCCTTGTCATCAGTATCACATCATCATCATCATCATCATCATCATCATCATCATCATCATCATCAATGTTTTTTGTGTCCTGGGCAACGTTTTAAGTAGTATGCATTTCATAATAGTTAATCTCAACAATCATACTACGAGAGAATTAGTATTTTGATCCCCATTATGCAGGTTGACAGGCTTTGATGAGGCACAGAGATATTAAGTGATCCATTAAAGGTAACAAAGCTTGTAAAGGGTGAAGCTAAAATTTATATGAAATATCGGGCTTCAAAGCCTATTTTTTAAATTACTATACTATTTTGATTTTATCCTACCCATTAAACTAAAGGCAAGGAATTTAAGTCAGCTCAAGACAATTAACTATTAAAATTATATTAACTATTGAAATCATCATGAAATGCAAAAGTAGAGGGTTTTAGATGACACCATGAGTATTTTTTGGTTACAATATATTGGGTTGTCGGAAAAGTCATGATGTATTTTCTCTATGTTTTTCAAAGGTCATTTATTTCTATAAAGATTACAGATCAATCAATGATATATTGCCTGTTTTGTTCGATAACCTTTCGCCATCTTCCAATGAGCTTCATAATTTCTCGTTCATAGAAGGACCTGTCTTTATTTGTGAAAAACTGAACAAGGTGCTGATTTACAGCCTCATCTCAATTGAACATTATACCACGCAAGGAGTTTTGAAGAGAGTGAAACAAGTAGAAGTCTGATGGCACAAGGTCAGGCGAGTATGGTGGATGTGGCAACACATCCCATCCAAGCTCCAAAAATTTTTGACGGGTGATCAAACTTGTGTGTGGTCTCGCGATGTCGTGATGGACCACAATTCCTTTACAATTAACAAGCTCTGGACATTTCTGGATGATGGATTCATTCAAACTCTACAGTTGCCGACAGTATACATTCAAATTGATTGTTTGGTTCCTTGGTAGGAGCTTGCAAACACGACACGTTTAAAATCCCACCACACTGAGAGCATAACCTTCCTCTGATGAATGTCTGCTTTCGATGTCATTTGAGGTGAATCATCACGTTGGGACCAAGAATGCTTGTGCACCACATTGTTGTAAACAATCCATTTCTCATCACCAGTTATTAGTCACTTCAAAAAAGGATCATTTTCCTCACGTTTAATGAGCATATTGCAGATGTTTATAAGCGCCGCCAAATGAACTTCTTAGAGCTTATATGGAACCCAAATATCGAGCTTGCTTACGTATCTCAGCTTTTTCAGGTGGTCATGAATGCTGGAATGATGGATGTTCAATGTTTTGTGTTATGTAACATGGGTTTGACTTGATCAATGCCTTTATTTTGTCGTCATCAACCTCGGAGGGCCTCCCTGACCGAGGAGCATCATTGAGATCAAAATCGCAAGCACGGAATTTCGTGAACCATCATTGGCATTGACATTCTTGTAGAGCGTTGTCACCATAAACTTTACGCAACTTTTCACAAGCTTGATGCACATTCTTCCCTTTATGGAAGTAAAATATGGCAAAAATGCACAGTTCAGTCTTCCATCTTCAACTTGTTGTAAAATCTCCAAAACTCAACCAAATCGCTCAATTTTTTTTCAGAATGAAGCTAGAACTGTCAGCTGTTAAATGACATAGGAATAACATAGCTGCGAATGACTCTAGTACTTCCAAAAATGAACTAGTACCATCTATCGCAAGCATGCATCATGACTTTTCCGACAACCCAATATTTGATGTTAGCACTGCCTTTCAGATAATTTAATTTTCCTATTTCAACTATCTTAAAAAAGTATGCCAGAAAGTACTTAGTGAACATAATAAAGTCCTGAATGAAAAATTATAAGAGTTGAATTTTGGGTCAAACTTTTAGGAAACAAAGATAGGAGCTGTATAATGCCAGTAAAATTAACAATATAAAACTCAGATCTGATAGATTATCAGTCTCCCCGTCTTTCCAGGTCAGTTCACCAAAGCTCAGTCTAGCTGTCCATCCATAGCAAATTGTGAGTAATCCTCAGAAAAACCCTGTGGGTTCAGGGCTGTTTGGTCCTGACTATGCTGTGGTTTGGCTAGGCTAAAAGCTGAGAGAAGAAAACTGTGTCTCCCACTACTTGTTAAGTGATACTTGCCAACTGTGAAGTGGTCCTTTTGAATTTTCCATAATTTTTTCTAGATGAAGCACTTTTCAGGGCCTCTTTGGTTAAAAATAAAGGAAATAGTCTGAGAATTGGAAAATTATCACATTAAAATAGTTGTTCCTCTCACATTTCGAAACACTAGACCTATACTTGAAACTTCAAATTTAAGAAAATAGTAATTGAGCATTAAATTTTATATTAATATTTGAAGGTCTGACAATTAAGTTTGAGAATTTTGTTGCAGTGATGTTGCTAACCTTTTTTGATATCAGAGGGATTATTCATTATGAATTTGTACCAACTGGCCAAACAGTTAACCAAGTTTACTATTTGGAAGTGCTGAAAAGACTGCATGAAAAAGTTGGATGACCTGAACTTTTCACCAACAATTCATGGCTCTTGCATCATGACAATGCACCAGCTCACACAGCACTGTCTGTGAGGGGGGTTTTATTCCATAAACAAATAGCTGTATTGAAACACCCTCCTTACTCACCTGATCTGGCCTCCAGTGACTTCTTTATTTACCCAAAGATAAAGGAAATATTGAAAGGAAGACATTTTGATGACATTCAGGACATCAAGGGTAACATGACAACAGCTCTGATGGCCATTCCAGGTAAGGAGTTAATTTCAAAATTGCTCTGAAGGGTGGACTAGGCAATGGCAATTGTGCATAGCTTCCCAAAGGGAGTACTTCGAAGGTGACTGTAATGATATTCAGCAATGAGGTATGTAGCACTTTTTGTAGGATCAGTTCTCGAACTTAATTGTCAGAACTAGTGTGTACTAGCATAAGTGACTATCTTTTCCTAAGTTTTAGAAAGTTTGATGACTTCTATTTTCCCTAATGCATAGATTTTCAGTCTCTTCTCTATATTTATATTGTACCTGAGACTTTATAAAACTAGTTACACTAAAATCAACATCATCATCATTGTTGTCATTATCATCATCACCTAGCATAACTATGACAACCAAAAATCCAAAAGTTCTTAAATGTTTTAAGAGGAAAATAGAAAATTATTGGTAACCAGAATCCCTGACCAGTTTTGGAATAACCTTGGGATTTTTCAAGTGCAGAGTCCTAACTCGAAAAATTGTGAGTTGCTAAACTTGGTGAGGGCCAATGAAAGCAAAAGCCATTGAACAAATTACTAGGAAACCAAAGAGAGGTCTGAAGATATACAAAATATAAAGGTTTTATACAGTCATTTGGTGGCATTGTTAGATGAGTTAGGAGCTTAGAAAAAGTCAGGAGACTAACCTGGCTTTATATTAAATAGAGAACACTTTTGTTTTAAATAGAGCACATATGCAGTTACTAAAATAGTAACTGTGCTTATGTGTGTCAGACTAGAGATCATCTTGTATTGATTGTTTATTTTAGCTTTCATTTACTTCCAAAATTTTCTTTAACATGGAAAGTTTAATTACATATGATAAATAAAAATTAGCTGAAAGTTGTGATGTCCATTAACATACAGCAGTTATTGGAATTTAACATTGATGTCATAGGGTGTCATCATTAAAAACATATTAATAGCCTGAATCATCTAATGAAGCCTTGGTAGTTTTTAAATATCCATTGTCTCAATTAAGCAACAACTAAGTATTTGTTGAGTATGCATTGTGTTTGGCCCTGTGTTAAACCGTGTGAAATGTATGGCAGAAGGATCATGTAGTGTTAAGTCTCTTTTATCAAACTCTAACTGTGTAACAGTAAAGAAATGACCTATGGATGAAAAACATTAGATCACAAAATTTCATTTAAGTAAAGCTAAACTGCGTGGTAGACATAATTTGTGAATATGACAGTGTATACGTGTACTACCAAAAAGAGAGAAAAAGAAGTTTGAGAAGGGACATCAGTGTCCACTGGAATCATCAAAGATGAGAGATAAACAGGAGCGTAAAACATGATGCTGGCTATAACTCAGAGTAGGAAGGAGACATGGAATGGAGAAAACAAGGAACTCTGGCATAGGGAGCAACTGAGAATGTTGAAGTGATGGTTATCCTAAGAATCCTAACTAGAGCGGTGGAAAGTAAGCAGGAACAAGTCAAAAGGGAACACATTTTTTATGGACTATAGCTAAAGGGAGACATTTGCAATTTTCCAGTTGTTTGCAACTACAGGCTTTGAACTAAGAAATGACATTCAACTCAGCACGTTATAAACCATCACGTTGGTTATAGCTGGTTATAGTTGGCAACAGTGATGCTCTGAGATTTGTGGAGAGGCTTGTGTAAAAGGAGCTGGGAATAACAATTTGAATGAATGGCACACAGTCATCTTTTGTAGATAATATTAAATCAATTAATTAAGATGATTAATAATGAATGCATATGTAAAATAGATAAGATAGCAAAGGAAATGGATTCAGGAAGATATTCAATCTTTTTCCAGGCTTTCTTTTCAATATGAATGATCACTGCTTCCTAATCACAGCATGTAGGAGGCAAACAAAGGAAGATTCTTGGAAACATTTGAGAAATTAGTAAAAAGAGAGACTGTTCTCTCAGCATTGTGAGGATTTTGAAGATGGAGGGAGTAGTGAAAGTATCAAATGTTGCTTAACAGGTCAAGTAGACTCTAAGAAAGTAAAGAAAAAGTATCTTTAGATTTAGCAATTGAGAGATTATTCTTGACATTTATCCCAGTGGTTTCATTGAATTGGTAGGAGTTGGAGAATTAATGGGTATAAGAAAGTAGAAAGAGAGAGGATAGGATTAATCTTTCTATAATTTTTTGAATGAGAAATTAAGAGTTACATCAGCATTTTGGCACGGAGAAGGGAACTAACAGGGGATATCATTGTTTGCTTTGGTAAGAAAGTACCGTCTTGAGCTTGTCTATAAACCACTGGAAAAGATGCTAAAAAATATGAGACATCATAGTTGATTCTGTGTAAAATGGGAGAAGTTGGGAGAATCAAGAGTGCAGGTGAAGGGAATATGAGAGGAGGAAAGACTGTTTTACACTCTCAAAGTCATAAAATTTTATTGCCATTTATTTTCAACTTCCTGCCATGAACATGGCACATATGTGTGCAATCCCACCCCCCACCCCAGACACACAGAGAGAGCTCCACATCTATCTGAACCTATATTAGCCTATTATTCATATTCAGGCATGTGAGCACTAAACATAAACAGCATAGTTTTCTCGATTATTTTTACCTTAGTTCACTTATTTGATAACCTTCAATAGGAATATTTTCAATTCCACTGCCAAACCGGTGTTCCCTGGGTCAATAGTAATTTAAGTCAAATTTCTAGATGTTCAAGAAAAACATTTTAATAAGTAACTGATTACAGGTTTAAAGACCTTGGGAGACGGTTGGGCCTATCCTTCCTTTCTTTTTTTCACACAGTAGAATGCCTCCACAAAAAAGTATTTTGTTTCAATATGCCACTCTCATAGCCTATGGTTTTGTCACTATAAGTTACAAATCTTGTGAAGCAAAGCTCAGAAGCAAACGGAACTCATTACTTCACAATGAGAATTCTTACAGTGAGTCAAATTTGTGATGGAAAACCCACAGGGTGATCTACACATGCCATTAAATGATCTGTTCTAAATAGAAAGTGGCACAATTTTTAAAATGTTCACTGACTGTCTCTCAGTCGAGTTTTTAATGAGCTGATACCTGTAAAACACTTTAACCAGCTGGAACCAGGGTTCTTTATATATAAAGTAGACATATAAAAGTAAAAAACAGGTGAGTAAAAAGCATATTAGATCACGAGAGTACTAATTTTAAGGAATAGGAAAAAGACAATATAATAGCTTTTAAAAAAGTAAAAACTGAAGACGTTATTGCAATTATCCTTATAAATGCACAGAATAATGTCAGAATGCTTTAGGAAAGTCATAAAATGCTTTTCTAAAAATGTTAGTGTTCACATAGTGTTTCTAAGCTTTATGTTCTTAATGATAAAGTTAACTGAAAAGCACTTTAATTGAGGAGACAAAAGCTTAACTTAAATTATTTTAACCCATTCTTTTCTTGATCTTGGCTACTCTTTTTGCATATTTTTCCCTAGCCTGGAACTGACTACGCTCTCCAAATATCTTACTTGTTCACCTCTCCAACAGGAACACAGTCTGCTAACTAAATCATTAGTAATAAACTCCTGAAGGCAATAAACAAAGTAAATTTCTCAATAATGTATCATTATTGTGTCTAGTCAGCTGTTTGAATATAAGAGTTAGATAATTTAATTGGAAGGCTGATATTGTATGACAGAAATATTAAGTATCAACATTAGTAAAGAACAAATTGTAGTCTTTTGGAGATGTCTTAGATATATCATTTTGTTGTTGTTGTTGTTTGTTTGTTTAAGCATAGTCATTTGCACTACAGTCTCTGGAGCCAAAACACCTGAGTTTTTATCCAGACTAAATCATTTCCTGGCTCACTACTTCACTTCTCTGGGACTTGGTTTCCTCATCTATAAATGGAGCTCATAATGGTACTGATATGAAGGATTGCAGTGAAGATGAAATAAAATGTCAGGGAGATACCTGGCCAATAGTAAGCATTCTATGAATGGTCATCGCTAATATTTAACAGTTTTTTGTTTGGAGGGAAAAAAATACATAATACATAATGATCTTCCCTATGTCTAAAAAAAAAAAGAAGTAAATTGTATTTTAGATACTAGATTACAAAGAAAACATATATAAAATGAAAGACTTTAACTCAACCTATTTTCTTTTGTTCTTCTGACTACAATCCTTGACAAAATCATGCTGACATTTTGGAGAAATGAATGTTTGGGTGAATATTACAATTTCTTTGTTCTTGCTTTTGACATTTACTGTGTCGGCCAATAATCTAAGTGAAGTCATGCAAATGTTGGTATCCAAAATGGGGCAAAAAGGCGATACTGTGATTTGAGGCATAGAGATGGATTTCAAAGTTCTGCATTTTGTTTCCATGTGTGTCATTCACTTAGACTGGAAAGAAAATTTTATAATCATGGTTGAGTCAAGACATTTTCAGAATTTTCAAATGTGTTCAAGTTCAACATTCCCTTCAGTGCTAGCTGAAGGACCCAATGGATTTAGGAGAGTCATGCTCCAATCCATCAGTTGTCTCTTAAAATTCATGTTTATTATTCTGGATTGTCTTTCTTCAGCAAATACCAGCTCTGGAATTGTTTAATAAGAGTCTATATCATTCATACTTCTAAAGAGCTTTTTGACCTCAGAGAATCTTTCCTTGGCACAGGCACTTGTATTTTCAAAACTTCATAGCTGGCAATGTAATTTGAAATATTTTCCATTTAATGTCTAAAAAATATTCTGGGATTTGTTGTCTCATGTGAAATTGCCAAGAATATTGAAGAGTGGCTTTGGGGATGGTGCAACTGAGGCATGATTTTGTTGGATAAGAGAGGAACAGAGGGATGCTGAAAATGAAAAGAAAATCCTTAAATTAAATAACAATTAAAGTTACAGAAGTGGCAGTATGGAATCTATGTGGCTTATCAAAGTCTTGGCACCTCATTTTCCTATGATCAACACATCCCTGCTCAGATGTTTTCTGATTTTACTTCTTTCAGGTCTCATGGTCACTTATATTTGTGACCTCTGGTAATAATAAAGTTAACAAGTACATTCTTTGCTGAAGGACTTGAAGTACTCAAGAATTATAATGATGCTTATCTTTTATTTTTATTCATTAATCTCACAAATTCTAAAAATACTTCTGTGAAGTGGGAGCGGTTTTTAGAGACAGTCTAAATTGTGAGAGGTCATTTACAGTTATACAATAACTTTTTTCCAGAAATTCCTTAGGATTTTCTACATAGACAATCATGCAGTTTATGAATAAAGACAGTTTTAAGTATTTTTTCTAAACTTACTTTCCTTCTTTAAATTTTGTCAATTTTTGCTTTGTGTTTTTCTGCTATAGTTTTAGGTTCAGATGCGTTTGTAACTGTATCACTTTCTATCATGTTTATGTTTTTCTTATGTCCCTCTTTACATCTAATAACATTCGTTTCCTTAAAATCTGTTTGTCAGATGTTAATATAAGTACTCCAGTTCTCTTTGTATGGTATATCTTCTTTTCACCTTTTCACTTCCAACTTATTTTTGTTTTTGAATTTAAAGTGTATTTCTTCTGGAAAGCATATAATTGAATCTTGGTCTTTTGATCTCATCTGATTGATTGGCATATGGTTGGAGTGTTTAATTCTTTCACATTTAATATCAAAGTTTATATGTTTGAATTTAGGTGTGCTATTAGCTATTTTTTTCTACCTAAGTGCTTTTTTTCCCTTATGTTTATCCTTTAATCTTTTTGGTTTTGTTACACCATTAGTTTAACACAATAATTAGTATATCATTTGATTCCTCTATTGACTTTTAAAAATACTTCTTTGTGTAACTTTTTGGTGGTTTCTATAGTGATTTCAGTGTACATTTCTTACCAAAATCTACTTCAGGTTGATAATGAATTACTTCCCATATAATATAGGAAATTTGTTAGTATAGCTTTCCCACCCCCATGCTAATGTTATTATATATATATCACACATCTTAAAATCAAATGTGAAATCTAATGTTTAACCACTCATATAGCTTTTAAATAATTTAAGAAAATAAATGATATGTTAGTAAATAGTAATGAAGAGGAAAGAGCAAAATTTATTAGATTTTCGTTGTATTATCTTTGTCATTCCAACTTCTAACTACCCCATATTTTTGTGCAAAGTTGTCATCAATAAAATAAAATTATACATTCTCTCTCTCT
>NW_017732227.1:292211-304399 GCF_001890085.2 Hipposideros armiger
TTGTTCAAACAATGGGAGATCATTAATGTAGTGAGGATTAATATTGATATACTGCAATGTCATTTATAATGTGTTTATCAAAGTTCCAAACCACACTGACTGTAGAGTGAAAGTTCGTGGAAATAAATGATGAAATGATACAAATGAAGACACACATTTTCATGACCGTGCCTCATTTCCCGAGCCTGGTGATAGCCCTGCTGTTCTCAGCATGTTACTCAGTGATGACCTCATCGGTAACATAAGATGCATTCAGCTATCTGGCACCTAGATGGCAGCCTAGAAAATATAAACACAGTGCCTTCAAATGGACCATAAAGCCTGACTAAAATCTACAAATTAGTAATAGAAATACCTGTTCTATCATTACATCATTTGAGTACTCCCAGCAAATTAATTCCTGATGTGTATATTTGGGGAAAAAATATGACATATATATGTGTGTCCATGTGTATAAAAATTATTCTTATTTTATGTTTGTAAAAATGTGCATGTCAACAAAGATGAATTTGAAAAGGACAGTATTGAGGAGCATGCTTTGATTGTATCAGCCAAATTACGTAATAAGACATTTGGATTAAGAACTATAGTTTAGAACTTAGTAGACAGGAACACTTCAGTACACCTTCAGGAATTAATAAAAGCTTTATGTTGTGTTTTTTTTTTTTGTCAATAGTGACTCACACAAATGTGTTACCATTGATCTATTTTAGCAATGACATTTAATCTTGTTTTAGGAGAATCTTCCCTAAGGTTGAATGAATATCACTGTATCTTTGATTTAGGAGGCTTGAAACCTGCGAACATAATTTTCTTAAATGAAAATGCAGTGTTGTCTTCTTAACCATCTAAGCTTAAGAAGTTTAGGCAGAGTTCCTTTTCTTCAAGCCTTATATTGGATTTGCCTCATAGATCGTTTCATGGGGAGAAGCCAATGAGGCTAAGATGGTAGGTGCCAGCACGTCTAATTGTGATAGATGAAGCCTGGGTTCAGATAAAGATTTATTCTCATGTCAGAACTTCATATTCTAGTTGGCATTGTTCCTTGAAAATATAAATCTGGGAGGCAGGCCCCCTGAATTATCTCTCAGACATTTTCATAAGAAAGACATGCCCACTCAGGTGTTTGTCAGTCAAGGGACAGCTTGAGGATAGAATCTGTCAACTCTGATATGGAGACAGAGAGAATAGATGAGTCATATTTTCATGCCCACTTGAAATGCCTTTCTGTACTTAATATGAATGTAAGAAGTAGTCCTTGAAAGAAATCACACTGAAAGATAACTCCTCTTAAAGCTACTCTTTGCCTGGGGAGGTATTATGAGGAAAAATGTGTTCATCCGTATTAACTCTTTCAAATATGTAGCTGGCACAAAAGTAAATGCAGGAGGAGAAAATCATCCTGAATTATGAATGTTGTTTGCTATTTTCATGGCACCAGGTGGAAATGTTAACACTTAATCAGTCTCTCTGGCACCATTCCTGTCCATATTGCCAGCTTTATCACCGTGAAAGATGCTTTGATCCTCTTCTGTGGTGTCAAGAACAACAGGCCACAGCATCAATGACATTCCAATCAGTGGGGTATCATTTCACATTAGTTGTTATCAGATATGATATTTCACTAATGCATTTTGACAACATCTGGCACAATACAGGGGTGTCTCTCTCTCTCTCTCTCTCTCTCTCGCTCTCGCTCTCGCTCTCGCTCTCGCTCTCGCTCTCATTTTAGGAAATATGTATATTTAGGATATATTTAAAATTTCTTTAAAAAAGGAAATATGTGTCCTGAAATGGAAATTAAATACAAAGCACTTTTTTTCCCCACTGTTTTAGATNCCAGGCTTTGAAATATGGCAGTTTTGTAATTCATTCTAAATAAAATTTTAAGACTAGCATATATAATGTTGTATCCCCCCCACCACCACCACCACTTCCTCCACTTCAAAGGTGGAAAAACTGAGCACAGATTCCAAATCTAAAGTTATATGAAATGACTAGATAGAGTGAACAACAATGGAAGACAGCCTCTTACTGTTGTCATTTTTCCTTATGTTCCAAACTCCTAATGTGCCCTAGTTATTTGTACTAGAAAAGTATTATGTGTTTCCTAATATAAGCAATGCATTTTAATACCAATATTTCCTCTATAATATGTTCCCTTTTCCCATTATTTCTGATCTTTAATTCTCTCCTCGTCTTTGATGGACTTAATCTTCTTATTCCCTTTATTGCAATGCATATATCTCCCAAGTTGAATGTAAAGTTCTAAGATAATAAAGTAGTAACTATGAAGAAAAAATGTTCATCACCATATTTCAAAATTAACCATTTTAATGAATTCAAACTTGTTGCATTTTATTTTTTGTAACACCATAAATGCTACTATATATTGCTGTGACACCTGCCCATGAAATTTTTCTATATATTTTTTAAAGTTTCCACCTTAATTTGGGGGAGGGGGGTATGGGGGATATTTTTGTATTTTTGACATACAAATTAGAATAGACATACACATTTGAAACCTTATAATGACAGTTTTTTCTTTAAAAACTTTGCATTTTTATGCAAATTGAAACATTCTTTCTTGGGCAAAATTAATTTTAGGTGAAATTCAAATATATAAAAATGCTATTCTATACAATTATGAATATTTGTGTTTTCCTAAACAGTTTCAAAATAGGTTATTGGTTTAATTCTTGTGAAACACTCATTTGGCAAACAGCTTTGCTGATCCCATGGGTATCTATCTATGACAGTTTCCATGTTTTTGTTGTGAAATCCATTCTTATCCATTTAAGGAGTGAATTTCAAAATGTACTGAGTAGAAATCCCCTTTCAATCTTAGAGCACACACTTTCCATGAACATAAAAATAAATGAAAAAGAGAGAGACCTAGAAATACACTGATTTTTTTCTATGTAGTCTTATAAATTGTTGTTAGCCACAAATCAAATATTGAATACTTTTAAATTGAAACCTCTCCTAGTTGGTAATATTTTGTGAATATAAAGTGAATATGAATGTATAAATAACACATTAGGTTTATTTTAAATATATTCAATTTTTAACCATAATGTTATCAAATATGTCATTTTAATAAATTTCAAAAACTAAAAATAGAATAAAGTTTATAGAATTACATGAAGTATAAGGTGTACACTCAAAAGTTGTAGAGATATTGCCTCAGGATGAAAATTGATATTATTTTAAAATAACCTTATCTAAAATATAAAGCCAATTTAAAGAACTTCTGAAAAAATACAATGATGTCACTATTTTTCAGAATTCTAGATAGGCATCATCTTTTTTTGGGAGAGTGAATAATTAGTAATATAACTAAGATAGTAAATATTTTTGCAGTGTGTCTTGGAGTGTTCACAGAATTTTGTTTGCTTTTCTTCTGAGTTTCCCACCTTATACAAGTTTTCATTTAAATCCTGTATTTTAAAAATTATGCTATTTTCTGTATAATTTTCCAAAGTGGGGATATAATTACTTGAGATCAAAAGTGTGCAATTCACATTAGTGGAACTATCATCATTTGCAGTCAACCATAATTTTCCACCGTGATGCATTTTTTAAAGAGAGAAAAAGAAGAATAAAGGAAACTCCTAGACCAGTATAATAGAAACAAGAGCTAATAAGAACTATGATTCGTGCATGTGTGTGTGTGTGTGTGTGTGTGTGTGTGTGTGTGNCTGTGTCATTGACTTTTCTCCAGTTTCCAAAATGTTGACAATTTTCTAAATTTCTATTCTTAAATTTAATTTCTCATTTTTCACTGTTGTTTTTTCCTATAGAATCTAAGAATACTTGGGGAGAAAGATTGAGAGTAAGGCAGTGGGTGAGAGCTCGGGGAGTGAGCTAATATTATGGCATGGCACGTGTACTAGCTAGAGCAAATGTACACACATATGCACACTGTATGTATGCATTTATGTGTGTATGTATGTGTACATGTATTAGAGTTAATGTGTTACAGTAAATAGTAATTTTGCATCAGACAGCATTAGGATATCTAATATATAAAGATATGTAGGACCTAATTCCCCTCCTCAATGAATTTTCAGTAGAAGGGGGCTGAGAGCCCCCCAGAAAGATAGTGAGAACATAACATTCTAAGGTTGAAGCATACGCAAGTGTTAAAATTATAAACAGGAGAATCTCATAGTTATTAGTACACCAGTCAGAGTGGTGAGAAAACAAACTCGTAGAGGCTAAAAACAGTGATGCTACCCATCAAAACCCCATTCAGAGGGGAGGCCTTGCCCCAAACTTGTCCTGTCCAGAGACAGCCTTATTCTTTGTGTGATAGTGGAGGCCTAGATTGCATACACCAAAGCCATATAATGTAGAAACAGCTTTTCTCTCTTTAAATGCGAAGCTACCATGTGAATTCCCTGCACATAATGGTGAGGGGCTTTTCAGTGGAGGCCTGTGGGGTAACATCTTGCTCTTATTACGCTTCCTATGAATATCTGTAGAAATGAATTGGAAACACCCTTAAGCTTGTCTCTACATACACATACATATAAAACATTTATAAATACCAGTGTGTTCTGTTATTGTAAAAAAAAAAAAGCATGCATTTAAACAATGGCTGTGTTCACAATGTTCAGAATTCTGAGCATAGGCGATTTCTGAGACTGAAAAAAAATGGCATAATTCTAGGAGGGTGACTCATACTTTTATCCATATTATTGCATGACTTGTTTTATTATTAGTATTTAGAAGAATGATAGGCATACATGTAAGTGCAAATAATTCACATAGAAATAATGGGGGAACCAGATGTAAGTGCTAGCTCCCTGCTGTTATCCCCCCATGCAGCCCAAGCCTTTCACTTCATCTGCTGCAGCAGCATTTCAGGGGCCTCCAGCTGTGGTCAGAACAGTGTTCATCTCCTGCTATTCCCTAGTGTCCTAAAGGTGTTTAATTTTCAAGTTATAGTTGACACAGAGGAATAAAAATTCAGAAAATTAAAGAGTAACTGGAGATAAAACACGAAAGGTGACTACAGGGATATTATCTTTGCTTTAGAGGAAAACATAGTCTCTAATATAATCATTGAACTATCGTGTGTCGTCTTCTAATCCCAGGAGACCAATACTAAATAAATGAGGAAATCTATGTATTCTAGGATATGGGATTTTAAATAAAATAATCCTTTGAACTCTTTTTTTTAAATCTATGGAGCTACATGGCAAGGAATTTTAATCCTTGTTAAAACTTAATATATGCTTATTTAGGATCTCAATTAACAAAAATTAGTTATTAGGTTACCAGTAATGAATATAGATAAACAACACCACAATAAATATTTAAAATGTTTTACAACTCCTGAAAAAATCATTAATGGAAAAATCAAACATGTTACTTCTGACTAAAATTACTTTATTCATGTGTTGAGTAAATAACATCCTATCTCTATGAATAGCTGCTATGTATTTTCTATAACTTAAAATTGAAAAGAAATTTCTCAAACAGAATCAATATTATCCTAGCTATTAAAAAACCAAACCTGAACCTATAGTAATTGCTAGAGGAAGGAATGATGAATAATATAAATTTGAAGAGGGGTGCTTGCTTTTTTCTATTTCTCCATGAAGAAGTTCACACCACTGGTGTGTCATATTAGGCTGTTCCCAGACTCAGAATGGGAACATGGATGTAGAGTAAAATATTACCAAAAGTGCACGAAGCCAGGTAAATTAACCCAGAAAAATTTGTTAGTTGATCTTAAAGTTCTATGCTGTGAGCATAATGAAAGCAGCATGTGATTTGAGGAGGAAGACCTGGTGTCAAGCCTATCTCCACCACCCACCGACTGTGGAACCTGTGACAAGCTTCCTCAACGTTAAGACAGTACCTAGATAGATAGGGCCAGTGAGGACTAGAACACAAGTTCATTGCTTCCCAGTTTGGGGCTGTTCTTCCTCCTACATGAAAGGTTAGAGTTGAATAAGGAAACTGTGTTTAGAGTTGAAAACTAAAATAATAATGTTAAAATACTTAAGTATTAAAATGAAAAATAAAAGTTAAACTATTTTTTGCTCTAAGAAATGTTCTGAGACCACTTCATTAAGTCAGCATTTTCTTTCAGTATCTATTATTCCTTTAGAAGTTCCATAATATTTCACACATTTGTCGATTGCTTATGAGTCTGAAGAATATCTAGTTTATTACCAAGTGTGAGTCAACAGAGAAAGGTTAAAGAGAAACAGAATAGAGTACACTAGAGCTTTTTATAAACAGCTTGGACAGAGAAGCAAAGGTTTAGAAGTATAAATAAATTACTGTCTATAAAACTGAATCCCTAAGTATTGAATTAATAAATGCCTTAACAGAAGAAAATTCCATGTTTTGCTACTTTTAAAAAATCGAAAGAATGAAAAGATGAGTTAAAATAGCATTCTATAAATGGCCTTAAGCTTCTTGAAAGAATATTATTTACAAAGCTGAGCTGCTGCTCCTAGTGCGACAGTATTTATTGTATAAACATGTTGGCTTCTGTTATTTTAAATCTATAATACCTCATGCAGTGTGGGACTGAAGTATCTTATTTCTGAGGTTTCAATTGCTGTAGAGTTAAGTCTAGAATATTGGTAGTATTACATAAATTCTGGCATAAGCTATTCAAATGAACCTGTTTCACTGGGAAAAAAAAATCAGTAACTTTACAAAAAACAATATATGCTTATCTTATTCAGGAGAGTTTCCTATTTGGCATGAAGAAATTATTCACATATCCATTGGGTCTTTAGAAGTAAATAATGCTGTGATCACCTAAAAGAGCCTGGCAATTATTGCCATATGTGAATGTGGTTTTTGTAATCTGGACACTTATCCCCTAGGAATTGGACTAATAGCTCTAGCTTTTTACTTCTCATTAACTGTCAGAAAAGCTATCAGGCAGAGGAGACATTGGTCAGTGCCAACATAATACAAATTTGGACAAGTGGATAGAAGTTGAAAGGATCAGTATCACCTCAGCAACAGTCTGAACTTAATGGAGAAATAACACTCAGGAAGCCTAAAGAATTTGAAAGTCAGATATGTTTTGATACTCAGTAAAATAAAGCTCCCTCAAGAAGTGAGGACAAGATGTGGAGGGAAATCAGCCAAGTATGTGTTTCCTAGTGCATATGGCAGCCAAGAAAATAAAAATAAAAGGTTGTCAGTATTGGGGGTGGGAAGAGTGAATCTATATAAAGAAGGCAAGAGGTTTTGAACTACAAAGTCAGAGGTAATTATTTCAATTCCTCCTGAGGGGGACCCATTCAGTTTTGGCCCTTCCACCAGTAAACGCAAAGTTCCAGAGGAGAGTAAAGGCATTAGTTATGTGTGACAAGATGATCTGGAATATCAACCAGCAGCCAAGGCCAAAACACTGCTCTGGTTTATCTATGTTAAAGAAAACAAGTTGTGCAGACATAATATATCTATGGAATCTTCAGGGTCACAAGGACATAACCGAAGTATTCGGTACAGCAAAGACAGGTCGAACATCTAACAGTGACTTACTTGGAGAAGAGGCTCTGTTTTCTGAAATATTTTTGTGAATCCTCTGAAAAAACATAATTCTAACAGAGAAGGATATTGCAATACTATTCCAAGGAGAAGTGAATCCTTAATACATCTGCAAGAGTAGAAAACTAAGAAAAGGCAACTGAGGGTTAATATTTTCAAATACATTGACAAATATAATAGATTGATTTATGACATAACTTTGCAAATGTATGTATATATTATATAAATATTTAGTTACTTATATATGTACGTAAATACTTACCGATTTCTAATATGTGTTTGAAACTTATACTCTCAATTTAATTCTTACAAAATCCTACTAGGGTTCTCTTTTTTTCTTTAATTTTATTGGGAAATTGGGGGAGGGGAACAGACAAGTTGCTGTCCTTTTGTTCTTCAGTCTAGTTGTGGAGGACGTTGCTTCACTGACCCATGTTGGTATTATTATTGTGCTCTTCCTGGGTGAGGCAGATGGGTTACCGGGCCCTGGATGGCCACTCACAGAGGCTCTTGGCAGCTCACTCTGGCTGCCGGCCGCTCACAATAGCTTTACAGCAGCCCACTGCAGCTCCATTGCAGCCTACACCTTCGCCAGTGACTAACAGCAGCCCAGCTCCAGGTCGAGCTGTTGTTCACTATCTTAGCTGTGGAGGGCACAGCGTCACTGGCCCTCATGTGGGATCCAAACTGGGGTCCTGCTGCTCAAGAGCTGGCGTCCCAAGCCAACTCCTAACCAACATACCACTCAGCCTGCCCCTAGAAAGGTTCAATTACTATCCTCATTTTATAGATGCAGAAACTGAGACATGAAGGGGCTTTGTAATTTGATCATTTACATAGGTAGTATGTGGAAGAGTCAAGGTTTGAATCTGAGCAATCTGAACTTGTTCTTAACAATTACAATCTCCACATCAAAATAATACCTCATACTGATTTACCAGGATTTACATTACATTTTAAATTGTTGGTTCAATAGACATGATATTTTTTTGTTGATCTGCTCCTATCAATATTGTGGTTTAGTTACCATCATGTTCTGAGAAGAAGAATCTATATTTTACATATCACATAAATATGTTAGTGCTTTGTACACATCACAGAAAATGATAGACCTCACTTTTAAGGTTAGATAGTATGCATGCCATAATTATTATTATTCTGTTGGAAATTTGCATATTTCTTCTCCATTCTAAACTAACAATATGTCTATTTAAGAAACAAAGTTTCTTTACTAAATGTACCTCAAGTTTTTTATCCTGGGAATATTTGCTTAATTACAATTGAAAAAAAAATTTAAAGGATTATTTGAAATAAACTGTGGAGTCTTCTTTATTTCTTGTTTAAACATAGGAATTATGATTATTGTTAATCACATATATGATTATACATTGTATATATTGCATATAATACATATTTCTGCTTTTAGTACCTTTTAGTACCAATTACGCAACATTATAATTTTTAAAATTTCCCCATCTTCTCTCTATTTTTTCATTATGAAACTTTGTGATTGATTCATAGTTTGAGACTGATTCTTTCAAGGAAAATTTGTTCTACAATAATAATATGTCTATCTATTATTGGTTAAACCTAATAATTGAGCACAGAAAATATTATTATGGGACATTGCTATGGAGAGATGAAGAAGGCTTCCGTTCTTCTCTCAAAATGTACTGGTTGATTTTCATGCACCAAGTATTTTAATAGGTGCCTAGAAATAAAAGAAAAAAGTATCTATGAGGTGCTCATTATCTTATCTATCATACCACAATAATATAATAGGAGTTGTCTTAAGAGTAGAATATTTGTATACATGTTTTGTGAAGATATAATTATACCTTCAGTGTTTAGTTTTTATGTATGTCCAGTAACAGATTGCCTTGCAAGATATATCAATTATCAGCTGAATAGAGCACAGTGTTTGGGAAGAATTGGAGGTCTTTGAAATTTTCCCTGGCCCATAAGCATGCAGATGATGAAATGTGGAGGCAATCAGAAATAGGTGCTGGACTATGAGTTTGGATGATTTCAGATATTCCTGAACATGAACTTAGCTAGTCACAAAAATGTATTCTTTTCTGATACAGGTTCCTCCTATATGTCATCTAATAAATTGAAAGTACTGTGAAACCAAGATTTGCTCAGAAAGAAAAGGGTACAGAACCAGCTGTTATAAGTCATGTTAAAGGCATTTTCGATGTACTATTTTCTGGTCCTAATTAATGAATATATTATTGGTCTTCAACCCTTTTGTTACTTAGTTGTGCCAAATTTATATCCAGAGTGACAAGTACAGGTTGAAGTCAGTGCTGAAGGCTTTTCTGGGCATCTTTTCTGCAGTGCATCAAATGTACCCCCTAATCTTGGGAAAGGTGCTGGTATTGTTCCTCTTGTTGATATCCTGACAATTTACTCTTTAGTAGGCACTTTGAAGAACTCCAAAAACAATGTTATGTTTTAGTGAATAATCACCTATCAAATATATAATAAAGTTGAGTATTTCATTTTACTAGGCTCCTTAAGGGTTCTTAATACCAGACTAAAGAAATAAAAAGGAATTACATTAGTCTTTCTAGTTTTTTACTGGAAACTATTTATGTTATGCTTCCCTCCCNGTTCAGAGAGGTTGAATAACTTCTCCGAGATCACTTAGAAAGTGATTAAGCCCTGATTCCCCCCTGAGGTCCAACTTCATCATACTCGTGCACTCTTTACTGCCGCTGGGGGCTGCCTCCCTTTTTAAATCTACTTATCCGACAATCAAATTATTCTAAAAATTAGGAAAAGTAGAATTTTTCAGCCATAATGCCAAGAATGTGTGGCAGTATGAAATACAATGATGGTCACAGAAAGTCATGTTGAAACACCTCCATATTAGATTTTCTCTTTGCAATTGCCCTTCTTTATTGTTTAATCATCAGTTAAGAAAATTAGGAAGTATCGCATTCTAGTGTTCTCAACTTGCAGGAAGGGGATAAAAAAGGACTGATAAATATAAATGTGTTGTTGATCCAAGACAGATTTGGAGCATAGGGAAATTTTATCTGGGTGTGTTCAAACCTGTCTTTGTATTGCCAAAGGGAAGAGCAGTGTATTACTGACACATAGGGTTAGGGGAGGATATGTGTGAAGGCAGGGTTGAAGAGAAGTAGCAAAGCAGCATAAAATAATTAACAATATATACACACTGATTCCTAAAAGACCAGTTCTGATCACTGTGTATACAGTGATAAAGTGCATCTTGATATATATTGTCCTGTAAAGTCGGAACTATGAGATATCCTGGGTAGGAAACAATCATTTTTGCATTCTATCATCAAGAAAATGTTCAGGCTCCCCCATTTTCCCTCCAAAATGTACATAATTTTTATTTTTACTAATGCAAGCTATTAATATGAATGAATGTATGCTAGCTACTCGGTATGTAAAAGACAGCCTAGACATTTTCCCAAGATTATTTTTGCAATTAAAAAGTTAGGAGAACCTTTTGTATCAGACCAAAAATAATTCAAACAGATGAGGTAATGCATCCTTTTGCATCACTTCTACATAAGCAATATTCTTTGAGGGTTCTAAGTGGCTTAAAAGGCGATTTTATAGGTTGAAATATTGTCCTTTCTAGTTTTATGGCCGGAGCAAAACAGTATTCGTCTGGAATGCATATAATATTGCACACGGGGTTAATTAGGTTAGGGATGAATTAATTTGTAACAATTTCCGTTATTTGACAGGCATCAATAATGTAGTATATTACTTGCATTCCATACATCAGCATACTGCCATGACCCAGTCAGATTCAATTTGGGGAAATCTTGGATCATATGAATATTTTATTATTGATTTTTTGTAACAGCATATTTTACAATCAGGTCTGGTTATAAAACATCATAATAACTTGAGGAGATACTTTAGAAAGCCATACCATTGATGAATGGAAATCATGCTTTCTACAGCGAAATAAAAACTTACTGTCCTCTTCCTGAAATGAGATGTTAAGGTATAATTTTGTACATTATTAACAGCTATTAAGGAAGTTCTTTTTCTAAGCAATCTCCCCATCTTTTGATTGAATGTTTTTGTTGGGGGAGGAGAGAGGATGATGATTGTTTATACAATGTACTTGTTCTGGCCTCTTTTCAAACCCTTTCTATTTCAGACCATTTTCGGTTGAGTAATTTGACTTCTAAAAATCCCTCCATGTTACCCAGGCCCCCAGTTCTTTGCACAATACTATCAGATAAATTATCCAATTTTGTACATAAATGATGAGATGGCAGCCCAGTTTGATACAGAAAGGTTATGTTCATGGGAACTGTGGTTAAATATATGTATTTCCAAACAAGAGTGTACATTCATTTTAAACCCAATTGTAGAACATTTAGTTATGGAGATGCCAAGCTGAATCTAGTCACAATATGGAAAGATACAAAAATGACACCTCAAAGGAATAATTGAGATATAAATCACAAGAACTGCTATCAGTAATGAGTTTTCATGTTCTATATATATATATTTGAAAAAGTATAACACCTTACAAGAGATGCTTATACTGTGTTAATTTCATTTAAATGATTTTGTAGATTCAGAATCACACGCACACACATGCCTCCCCAAAGGAACAGCAAATGTTGGTGTTTCTTAGGCTAAAAATTGAA
>NW_017732227.1:307849-308974 GCF_001890085.2 Hipposideros armiger
CGCCACATAATAAAGTTCCTGTTTCAGTTGATTACGTAGACAAAATAGAAAATTCATTTCATGGTAAGCAGGCAGATTCTCGTGCAAAGAAAGGCTTCACAAATGCCTGTCTGTCGGATCAACAACTAAGCATTCTGTGTTCCCAATGCTAGACTTGCCTTCCATCACAGCCATTCAACTGGCTAGACATGAGCTTGACAAATTGTTGAAGAAAACTAGAAAACTACTATCGACACACAGTTACTGTGACAAAATGAGGTAATCAGTTTTCCTGTGTGCCAGTAAGACCTGTCTAATATCTTTATAGTCACACCATATAAATTTGTTACATTAATTTTAGGTTGCTGGGTCCACTGTCAACCCTACATTAGTTATCCCTTTTAAAATGTTACAGGATGAGAAGACAATAGATACAAAACCGCATAAATGATTGTTTAGGAAACCCTAAGACTTAGGTTTCATTTCTGGTTACAGCACTTCATAGTGGAATAAGCAGCTAAGGTACTTAATACCATTATAAGCATCAATCATTTCCTCAGGAATAATAGATAATACCTGTCTCACATGATTGTTTTAAGTACAGAAGTAAGACACAAGTGCAGTGCTAGACCCGGAGGAGATTTGCACTAAGTAGTATTTATTATGTTACATGGAAGTGAGAACTATTCTATGCAGGGAGATCAATCTGGGGGAGGTCATGCAAACAGGTAGTGTAATCAGTCTGGGTTTTCAAAGGCTGTTGGGATAAGATGTAGCCTTCTAGAAGATATTCCCTTCTAATCCCTCACCTCTCTCTAGCCTCATGTTCAAGAGCCAAACCCCTGAATTTGCAGAATATGAGAATAAAACAATCACCCTGAGTAAATTTATCTAATCAATTGACAACATTCTAAAAAGTAACTCCAAATGGAAATGAAGTATAAAATAATCTCTGTTCTGGAAAAACACTTGAAAAATGTACCCAGTGGTCTAAATTGTAGAAACTCACACACATGTGTACACACACACATGCATGCACACACGCACACACACACGAGAGGTGGCTATCATAACACTCACAAAGATACACCCATTCTCTCTCCTCCCTCTCTCCTTCCTTCCCACTCCCATCTTCTCTCTCTCTCT
>NW_017732227.1:310862-423528 GCF_001890085.2 Hipposideros armiger
CACACACACACACACACACACACACAATGTTTTGATTTTTTGTATGTGTATGTATAATCTTTTTGCTTCTAAGATGCCTCTAATTTTTGTTTTTCATTAAATAAGTGATAATGTCAATATGAATATGATGTTAATATAGATAAGCAGTAAAAAGATTACATATGTATTCTATTATCCTGCTTTTTTCCCATAAAAATATGAGCATCTTTCTGTGTGAGCCATCAACTCCATCATATAAACATAAGAGAGTAGCATAATTTATTTATAAAAATATATGGCCCGATTAATGTAACCATCTTTGTAATTTGAGGCCCTTATATTCTTTTTAATTTACCAACATTATAAATATTTTTCATGTATATTTGTATATATAAGCATACACAGGACCTAATTGTTCTTTGTGCGTTTATAAATCCTATGGAAATAGTATTTAAGGTTTTCATAATCTGTTATCTCAAACTTCTACTCTGGAAGATTACAAATTTATGATGCCAATTCTATTATGCTAAAATTTACTTGTAAAAGTGACCATTGAATTAGTGACCTTCCAATGCTCAAACTATGTTTTTAATGCAGCCTGGAAAATGCTAATTGATTGTAGGTTATTTAGACATACAAGTGATTTACCATCTCCAAAATCACTTCCTAGGAGTATCCAAAATCACTTCCTAGAAATAGTTTTCTTAGACATTCCAGTGTTATTTTGGTCTGAAGAAAACTTCTGGTATTATTCTGAAAAGCTTTTCTAGGCTGTCTCTCAATATATCATGAGACTAGATTTGGGTCCTGTTCATTTTATATTCACCATAATAACATTCCATAAAAATGATTTTTCTCTTTTATTTTTTCTCTCTATCTCTCTTTTAGTACTTACCTGCTCACCATATATATATGAATTTGTAAACTTAGCTAATGGGTCTTATTTTCTGGGTATTAATAAGTAAGGATACAAAAACTCAACTAGTGCTACTCGTAGGACACACAGTTCTTCTGTAAATATGGAAGACTGGAAAGCTGGCAAAACACAATGTCTTTAGGACCAGGGGCTGTTTTAGCATTCTCTTTTGGTGAATGTACATTGGACATATTTCAGTGTTACTGGCACCTGTCTTGCTAAATCTGATGGAACAACAACAAACACAATAAAGCCTTGTTACTAAGCTATTTTTGAGGCATACTAGATTGTGATTGATTCTGTTGTGTTTAATGGTGTGGTGGCATTTTGCCGTAGGCCTTTTTTATTGAACGGTGGAAAGAACAGAAGAAGGAAACACTTGATCACTTTATAAATGCTGCACATTGCAGGCAGGGTTTAATGACTGAACATAGCTACTTCCAGTGTATTGAAATGCCTCTGCCTTGCCTCAAAGCATTGTACCTCTATTCAAATGGCAAAGAATAGAGTTCCTGTAAGATTGTGGAGTGCAGCTCATTTTGGGAATAAACAGTTGCTTTGACCTTGTACTGGCAAATAGACCCTGTCAAGCCTGGAATTGCAAGGCCAGGAAATCATCTGTTTAGTCAGTGCTGGTTCTGGTCATTAGTTTGTGTTTATGGCTGGGAATTGATAATATAGCCCTGTGTATATGGAGCTAAGGTCTGAATACTAAAAGGGCCCTATTTACCAACAGCTTTATTTTTTAATTTAAAGTTAATTCAAATTGAAATCAGCCTTTTAACTCTTAATTAGGACCATGTTTTCTCTTAAAAGTCAACCACATTAGTCAACTGGAGACAAAATTCACTTTGCAATTGAAAGGCTGTCTACTTTCTTTCAACAGTAGCCACCATGGTTTACTAAGTGCATTTGTTTTCCTTTCACTATGGTAACTTTACCCATTCTCTGTATCAGCATAGCTCAAACCCATCAATTACAACTTGGAGGAAAAGTGTACTATGCGCTTTGGGAACAAGGCCAAGATTCTATCTTGAAGCTTTTCTATAATTATTATTCACTTTATAGGTAGTGCTCATAATACTCCCTATTTCATACTTTAAAAAATTTTAAAAATATATATATTAGTAAATTATTTTACCCTACTACCAACCCATGGTATTTAGTTCCAGTTTTATTGTTACCTCTTCATAAATATAGAATCAGCAGATTTCCAAAAGATTTCAAATTTGTCCACTACAAATTGGTATTATTTTGGCTTCCTTCTATTATTCATATTTTCAGTGTTTCTCAATAGAAAATCCACATTTGCCAAATCCACTATAACCCATCATGGAGTTTTTCAATAAGTTTGAGGTTTGCTTAATAAATGAACAAGCATGCCCTCACTAACTCAGCACTTAAAACACAGGAACTAAAAGTTAGGTTAGCAAGAATAAGGCAAATAAAACCCCACTGCAGACTAACAGAAAGAAAACATATTCTCTTTTAAATGGTATTTTCAACCCTGTGCTTGTTTTCCTTGCAAAAGAGAAAAAAGAAAATCACATCATCTTACATTTAAAAACTTAAAAAGAATAATTATCAATTTTAAAAAAAATTTATTCATTTCCATGAGTCTCAAACTTCTAAACATTCTAATCTAGCTGCAATGTACATAAAAGGAAGACTACAATTAAATGTAGTTTTATTATGCTATTGGTTAACATGAAAGTATAATAATAGAGAATTATTTGTTTGACAGTCAATTTATCTTTCAATTCATCGAATCATGAAATCAACATGCCCTTTAAATATACTGCTCTGATACTGGAAAACATGAAAAGGTCAAAATCTGTCATTTCTTTTCCAAGTATATTTCTTTTAGTCAAAAAAGAGCCCCATTTTCTTTTTCTTGTTGCCCTGTGTAATTTTACAATTTCATTGGCTAATTATCCTTATATCAGTGATGAAAGTAAAGACATTTTCTTCTATTTTTTCCTACTTATAAAGTTCTAGGAGTCTTCCAAATTTTGGTACACAAGTATTAACCTTTTAAAGTGTCTAGCCTGAAGCATTTTTAGAGACAACTTAGTCAATACCTGTCATTTAATAAATGAGGAAATTAAAATCCAGTGAGGAGAATTCGTTGCCAGTTAATCATGCAGTTAAAAAATGCATCTCATCAACTGCTAGGTGCTAGAAAATGTGATAGACACAGGGCATACAGGAAATAACTCCTATCTGTATATTGCTCAGGGCCTAACCTTGGAATACATAGTTACTAAGTAGAACTACACTTATTTATAAAAGAGTAAGTCTCTATCCCAACCATTTTGTTAAAATTTGAAGACTGAGATAACATCTATATAATAGAAAAGACTAGATCAAAACCTAAATTTCCTCCTTCCTAGTCCAGTGTTCTTCCTATAAAATGCTAAAAACACCTTAAATTCTGGAATTAAAAAAATAAAAGAGAGAGAATTCGGGGAATTGCTTGGTGAAAGTAACAAAAATGTCATATTAAAAAAGTACCTTAGCAATTACATTCTCAAGTGAGGAAAAGCATTTCTAAAATAACAATGACATATGGAATTGGTCTCTTTAATGCTAAGATTGTGACTTTTATCACTGTAAGACCAGACACAATAAAGTGTCTAGATCATTTTAGGAGATCAACCCATGTGTGTGTTGATGAAAGTGAATAAATGAAATCTAAACATTATGTAAACAAATCTGATTCCTAGTAAATCCATAGGGTTTGAGGCGGGGTTACCTCCCATTTTTAATAGTTATTAATTTCGATTCATCATACTTTGATTTATTAATGCAAACTCAAACATGAGAGTTCCTGCCAAACTTAACTCCCTCAAAAATCTCCATTGCAACAAGGGGATAAAACACCTCTGGGACTACATACAAAAGGACCACTTAAATGATCTTAATCTGCCTAATTATTCTTTGGTTTTATGGTGGTGGAACTGAAATCTGTGAATGATTTTACCACTGTTCGGCTGATAAGAACTTGTACTATTGGGTCACCTGAGGAAAGATGTTAATCAGAACTCTGCCATTTTGGCAGCAGATTTAGAATATGCGTGTACCCACCTTAGTTCAGTATTGCTTTAGTAGCTGGTCTACTCCAGGAAGAGCCTTGACTATGTAGTAGAAGTTCTTTATTTTAATACTCAAAACTAGATACATCTGAGTTAGTATTAAGTTGTTTACCCTTCCTGCCCATTCTGTTTTCTTTGATATTCTGTAATAAGTTGAACAAGACTTCCCTTGAGTAATGAAAGGAAAGAAAACATATTAATATTTTTACTTTCTATATGTTACCTGGATTTTTAAATTATATTGAACCTTCTCAGTCTCTAA
Source organism: Hipposideros armiger (assembly GCF_001890085.2). Taxonomy (NCBI): domain Eukaryota; kingdom Metazoa; phylum Chordata; class Mammalia; order Chiroptera; family Hipposideridae; genus Hipposideros; species Hipposideros armiger. The sequence continues at coordinate 315,115 of NW_017732227.1, forward strand.
AATAATACTTAAAATAAAAGAAATGTGCAGATTGTTATATCCCTAGTTTTACATTGAATGTAGAAGAGATGCTTTTAAATTAAAATCACTGCTTTTATTACTATAAGTAAAAATAATAAATCACAAGTATTTATGCCTCTTAAAAGTAAAGTTTCAAATTCTTCCATGATAATTGTTTGATGGATGAAGAAGGTATAACAGATAGGTATTTAAGCACAATTTGATTTACTGCAAGGGAGGAACATTATTTATTGATAGGAAAATTTTACAAGTAAATGTGTTATATAAAGAATCCCCCCTTATACATCTAAAGAGAGTATCCTACCAGTATAATTTTATTAGTAATATAAATCCTCCAGTCAGATCCTCAAATTTGTTGAACAATTTTGGTGGAGAATTTAGAGACCCTGCTTATAGTAAGAAAGGGAAAATTTACTTGTATTCCTTCCACATATAGTAGGTCACCCTACTCATGAAGTTGACAGACTCCCTCTGTCTTTCCAATGAAAAACACCCGTCTATCCATAACAATATTGGGCATCAAATAGAAAATCCTAGAGAAAGACAAGAGAACATTAGTCTTTCTGAAATGGTTTCTTACTGAGAATAGATACAAAAGACGTTCACTTATATAATTAAAAAAAAATTTTAGATAACTCCTTCAATGTCATACCAATAGTTTAAAATGGATATAAAAAATAATTCATGGTTTTAGAGAATAATTTGCTTTAATAAGTGATTTATATAAAACTATAAGTAGAAAATCTCGCTTATTTAAATTATCATTGAATGTATTTCTTATCTTGAGCATGCTACCTTTTCTACTTATGCTTCAGTTGCCCATTCTGTAAAATGAGTAGATTAATATCTGCCTAGATAATTTTAATAGAACTGTTGAGATTAAGTGAAATGGTACATATGAAAGTCCTTCAGAAAGAGTAAAGATGTCTACAGAATTTAGGATAATATAGAATATTGCATTATACGATCATATAGTTGACATTCAATGCATATCTATAAATTGGTGGTTAAAGCCTATCAGCTAGAAGATGCAGAGCAGATCCTACCCCTGTGTGTCACCTAACATGCTGGATTTCAGGGTCCTCAGATATACAACATACTGACTGGTCAATGTCATTTCTTAGGATCTTTTTTTTTGCTCCATTAAGCTACAATTCTATTCAATCAGCACATCTCAACTGAATTCTCCCTATCTTTTATGTTATTTATGAGTAGAAGTTTCTAACCAATGCTTACAGACAATGTTCAAAAATTTATATTCTTAATCCATGTTTCATTAGGGCAGTATAATTTATTTGAGTTATTCTCAATATGGCACCAAAAATTGTTCAATTTAATGTAACGTGTTCCCAGAGCAGCCATTCTAAGTAGGCGCTGGAAAATAGCAAAACTTAATTAATGATTGCTATCATTTTAAGTTATTGTAAATGTTTGTCTTGCCAGTGTATTTCCCAAGAAACGTTCAGTAGGAAGACACACTATTATGGATATAAATGTGTTATCTTTCAAAATGCATTTAATGATTTTAAAAGTTAAGATTTGTCCATACAGATTTTACTTGAATGCAAATAATTTGTTATTTACAATCTGAAGTTGATATAAGAAAATTCTAGAATTCAATGAGAAATAAAATCTATGGAGCCTTTGTGATGTGTTAGTGCTTTAAGTCATCGAATATCATTGTAAACTGAAACTGAGTTTTAGAGATTTTAGATATTATTGATTCCCAAAAGTGTTCTAGAGAAACTAAAAATTTAGACCCCAATGACTTCCTCTAAAGAATATCATGGGACTTCTTGTTAGGATTTTCAAAATGATCTCAGTTCTCAATGTAATTATGAAAATGGACGAGTGAAACAGCGCAGCATTTTGAATTTTATATCAGTTTAAATGACAATAAGATAATAGAGATATGGCCAGAAGAAAAGAAGATAACATAGAGTTATTGAGTTATTTTTAAAACCTTGACTCTAATTATAATTTAAAATTATTACAATTTAAATATAAATTGTACCTCTTTCTGTATTTGAGATACAGATGAGGAAATATATTACAATTTTTACTTTAGTCCACTACCACAGAAATAAAATAATGACACTGTCAAGGCAGAAAAACAAAATCATAGCTCATGAGAACTATGTATTGAGAATCTTAAAATATAGACAAAGCATGATTTCTTCCTATAGTTGCTTACTATTTGTAGAGATAAACTTGTACACACAGAAACCAATTAGAAAACAAATGAGCGAGTAATATAGGCCAACTGTACTGCAGATAGTGTACACATCGCATCATGTTTAAAAAAGAAAATGGCTACATATGACATGGCTTTGCTTTATTTTCTCCCCAAATAGCCCAATGCCAAGTAAAGCTGTGAAAACATGAGCTGGAAATTTCATCACACTCTAGTGCCAAAATAATCTAAGTCTTGGGGTTTTTTTGTGTTTTTTGTTTTTTTTTCTTTAACATTTGGTGCAAATTCAAGTGTATATGTGGAGAAACTACCCTGGGCAGCATTATTTGCTTCTGTAAAGCTGGAAGGAAAGAAATGAATTTTTATTCATAGTGAATGCGTGCCCTAACATCCTGAAATCTGTTTTACATATTTTCAAAAGTAAATTTTCAGAATGACCACAGATTTTAAAAGAGTCATTTTGTTTGCAGCTTGTCAACCAGGTTTCTACAAGGCTTTGGATGGTAATATGAAGTGCGCTAAGTGCCCACCTCACAGTTCTACTCCAGAAGACGGTTCAGTGAACTGCAGGTGTGAGAATAATTACTTCCGAGCAGACAAAGACCCTCCATCCATGGCTTGTACCCGTGAGTAGTTTTGCTGCAACCCATGCCTCCATGTTTGTTTTATTTTGTGTTTTTCTTCTTGTTGTTGTGCTTTTTTTTTTTTTTAAATCATTTGGCCCATTTCCTTGTGCTATCCATGTGCAAATTGAAAGCTTTCTCTGCTTCACTCTTCATGCTTGGCTCACCACAAATGCAACATTTATCACACAAAATGAATTATTTTTAAAGCACTTCCTACCATAGGGCCCGCAGAAAGAAAGAAAACTTTCTAGGTCTTGGATTTTGCATTACATTTGACAGGATAAGCGGAGGTTATAGGCATGGGATTTGTGTTTTTACATTTCTATTCCCTCTTTTTATATGTTGGTCATAGGTCATAGGGAAAAAGGACTAAGATTTATAAAACTAATGCTAAAGTTTGCATAACTATTCACAAGGGAATTGAATTTAGTGGTGAATTCCTTTGTTGGACTCTCTCAATGCATCTTCAACCTTGAGTGGAAACTCCCCCACTCACAGCTTCCAGAGAACAGTGCTCTTGAATCCATGTGTCTATAATCTCATGGATCCTCTAAGGACAAATTAAAAGTATATAATAAAGACAAGATGGTTATTTACCTCTTTCAGTTCCATTGTAAATTATCTATTTCCCTTGTAGTAGAAACCAGAAGTGAGGCTCATTAATCTTTGTTGAACTGCTTTGCAGGACCTCCGTCTGCACCAAGAAATGTTATCTCTAATATAAACGAGACCTCCGTTATCCTGGACTGGAGTTGGCCCCTGGACACAGGAGGCCGGAAAGATGTTACCTTCAACATCATATGTAAAAAATGTGGGTGGAATGTAAAACACTGTGAGCCATGCAGCCCAAATGTCCGCTTCCTCCCTCGACAGTTTGGACTCACCAATACCACGGTGACAGTGACAGACCTACTGGCACACACTAACTACACCTTTGAGATCGATGCCGTTAACGGGGTGTCAGAGCTGAGCTCACCACCAAGACAGTTTGCTGCAGTCAGCATCACAACTAATCAGGCTGGTAAGTACATGCTGGGCTCTTCCTACGCCTGCCGTCTCAGAGTTAAATAACAGTTTTGACAGAGAGAGTGGAAAAAAAGAAACACAAAATTTGAAAGACCTCCGGGATTTTCTCTTCTATCGCTTTTAGATAGTTATGGTACATTAAATAACTCAATTTAATTTTCAAGGGAGAATGAATAATATTTGCTAGATGATTGAAAACTAATTTAGTCCATTGCTTCCGAATTTGGAATATTTAAATATGTGGGGCTCTAGAGATAGCACTTGTGGGTCTCCTTGAAACATATTCATATTTCAAAGAACTTAACAGACACAGAAACTTAGCTGTGAAAAGGTTATGTAGAATATTTAAAATTAGAAATATATTTACCTTAGTTACAATTATACTAGATTTTTTTTATTAGATGTTATTCAGTTATTTTATGATTTTATGATTGGCAGAAGGTCTGAGTATTATAGCTCAGAAAGTTATAATTCTCTGATTAATTAAAATAAGAAAAAAACATTATTATTTAATTGCTATAGATTTTTTTTAATTTAAATAATAATTTAAAATAATAAAAAAAGGTTTTGGGGGAAAACATTTAGAAGCACTGATCTAAAAAATTTCCTGGGGTAAAATGTTAGGTGGTTTCACCACCTTATATTTTTTCACTGACAACCTTTTCCCAATTAAAAAACAAACAAACGCTACATTGGCAGGTTGTAAACTAAGGCCCTTTAATATTGAATGGAAAACTTAAACAAACAAACAAACATCTCATCTTTCTTTATCTTACATCCACAACATTTCTCTTTACTGTTAGTACATCTTGTTCTTTCAATCACTCATTAAATCTTCCATGTGTTTTCTAGTTCTCTGATAATTCTTGTGATTTTTTTCTATATATTTTTAACAGTGTGGTGTTCAAAATTATTAATGGGATTTTAGTTGAGATTTTCTCAAACATAAAGAAGTGCTATACTTTACATGGTATACAGAGACATACCAATGATACTCCTTTGAGATGAGACAATCATTTCTCCAATGTTAACTACTGTGGTGAATGAATAATAAATGGTTATCTTTTATAACTAACAAAGCCGTGCAAAGTTAAGCTGATAGATATTTATGTACATAATTGTTGCCATAAGATATCATAATTAGGGATACATTCCAAACAGTTCAATTCAGAGATACCATTTTATCATGCATACACAAATAAACAAACATTGGTCCCAAAAAAGGGGAAAAGGAAGAAACAAAACGTTCCTTGAGAATACTTTAACTAGAACTACAGATTCTTGAATCAGATCCCAGGTGAGTTCCCCCCTGAGCTGGATGTCAGGATTGAGTGTAAACTCTGCTTCTTCTCTGCATTTGGCTTAAATTGTGGAAGTCCCTCTGCTCTCTAGGGCGATTTTCCTTTTGCTCTGAGGATATGTGTACTGGATGCCTTAGGAGAAGGGAATGGAGAGATGACAAAGTTCTCCCATCGACTGGAAAGTTTGGAGAGCAGCCAAATAACTAGCCAAAAAAAAAAGTCACTCCATTCATTTCTCCCCCTTGGCTTGCTCAGTAATGTTCGTTAGGCTACCAAGGGCACACAATTAATAGGTGTCATCCAGGGCTAATACTCAGCAAGTCTGCACCAGGATGACTATGCTGCTTGTTAAAATGTACTACTATACTGGTTAGAATTAGTTCTAACTACTTCTGTAGGTTAGTATAGAAATGCATCTGTTCTGATTTTCTCAAAGCCCCCTAGTAACATCCTAAACCCAGAATCTCAGGTCCTCCCCACAAAATCCAGCAACCAAAAGGATAAATCCTGTCATAAAGGGGGTTTCTAGGGCTCTGTGCTGGAACTCCTTCCTTTTTGAGGGGGTCTATGTTCCTGAGATACCAGTTAATAGATATTTTTAATATGATCCCTGACAGAGTCCATGCACAAATTCCAAAATTTCCAAACCCCTCTAATTCCAAACCTCTTCTTGTTCCCACTCTGCTTCTACTCTGTCTATTGATGCAAAGCTTACACTTTTCAGAGGTCTCATGATGATAAATAAACTTAATTTGTGGAAAAGACATGACTTTTAAACGAAGTACATTGAATTATTATTTAAATCTTGCTTCCTACATCGGTAATTTCTCCTACTTGAAGCTAGATCCCAGACTAGCATAGGTTTTTGCTTTGCTTCAGTTAATGATATTTAAACTTTGTAACTATTATAATAATATTTAAAATTTTGTAATTTAAGTTTGTTTAACTACCTTCTATGAAAGTAAAACAAAAAAATAGTAAAGCTATTGCTATGCATCACATGATTATAGCTTCTCATATTCAATGAACACAGGAATTTTAAGAAATTATAATTATGTGGCAAATGACCTTCCCAAATCCTATATTTCATGCTGATTTACTACCTTGTTTAAAATGGGAGCATCAATCTGTATTATAATTATCTCCTAAGTCAAACAGAAACGTATAAAAATAAGCAAGGACCTCCTTATTTCCCGTCTCGTCATCAGTCTATGGCTTTCTGACAATGCATTTATCAGGAAACCAATGGTTTCAGATATATACAGTGAATGAATCTAGGTAAAGTGGCAACCCAGAGCAGGTTAAGACATTAAACAATAAATGGGGTTGATGCTTTGGCCCTCCTAGTTACAAATCACAGGGCAAGACAGGGATTCAACAGGGATGATATCAGTTACTCTCCCTAACCCCACTCATTTTTTTTTTAAATCACAAATTTATCTGTAATATGAACTATAGGCATCTTATATATTTATTTCAGGGTGTATGTATTATTTTGTGTGCCTAGGAAGGTAGAAATCTTTGTTCCATCTTTAAATCCCCACATTAAGATATATAAACAAGATTAGAAGCAATGCATTTCTCTAGAGAGGGTTTCTTTGTTTTGCTTTATTTTTGTTCTTGTGAAGGTTAATGGACTGGTAGCCTTGAAAAATGAACTCCATACCTCTAGAAAGATATGGCTGTGTCAGATATGATGCCACAGTGTTTAAATTTCTCCTACTCTCTCTATCTTTGACATGGACATAAAGGGGAAATGTGAATGTGTCCCTTTTAATTTAGTTTGTGAGATTGAGTTTGTTGATATTTCTCCTGATTATATTGTAAAAGCAGTGTGATGACCACATGATAAGGCACCCTTTAAGTTGTAGTGGATTATGTTGTAAATTTGGATGCTAGTTCTCAGCATTGAATGCTTTCACAAAGTATGTCAGTGAGATAAAAAGCGTGGCCTCTACATAAAGATTGTACCTGTGAATCCATCAGGCAAGTATGTACAGAAAGAACTTCAGATGGCAAACCAATAATCTGTTAAGCTATAAGTTGTTATACATCACTACTTTGTGTTTTCTTCCTTGAATTCATATATTTCCCTGTCAGTTCTGGAAACAGTCATTCTGGAACATGAGTGGAATCTCTGTTTATTCTGAACCGCCATCATAAAAGCTGCCTTTCCCCCACTATCCTATAACATATAATGATCTCAGACTAGAATAGGGGGCCCTAACAGAGAATGTATGTGCTTTCAGTTTTGAGGTCCACTTCCATCCCCATTTTACAGTTGAAGAAACTGAGATGCGAGAAGGTTTTTCAATACTTCATCAAGAGATGAAACTTCCACTTAAGTCTCCCAACTCCAATGCACTTTCAATTTCTGTTCTTTCTGCCATTCTGTGATTCATGCAGGTAGCTACAGAAACAAATGCCGCCTTGGAGACAGAGAGGGGCTTTGCTGGGAAAATCTACTATAACCTATGCCATCAGCAGTAAACTTAGTCCTTGCTTCTCATATATCATAGGGGTTCTGAGGGGGTATTCTGCAAAGGATCTTCCTTATCTCCATTCTTCCCCAAACCTAATCTCATTTTTCACTCCCTCATTCTCCACTGACAATTTCCCCTCTGTAATCCTGTGATTTATAATAAGAAATATATATTTGGTCTTGGTCCCAGTTTATGGCACAGAGCTCCCAAAACCCTTGGAATTTCTAAAGTGATAAGAGCAATAAAGGTGTGCTTTGTTATTCATCACAACCCCTTTAAGCCATACCTGAGTTTATGTTAGTAAAGTGACATTTGGAAAGCCCCTAAGGATGGGGGCTGGTTGTCAGTGGAACCAAACCCTGTGATTAGAGGGTTGGAACTTTCCGTACCCCTAACCCCCACACCCCTCTGGGAAGAGGAGAGGGGCTGAAGATAGAGTTCAGTTATCCATGGCCAGTGATTTAATCAATCATGCTAAAGTAATGAAACCTCCCGAAAAGCCCAAAGGAGAGGATTCAGAGATCTCCTGGGTTAGTAAACATACACGTACAGGTAGGTGACATGCCTGGAGAAAGCGTAGAACCTCTGTGCTTCTTGTCCCATACCTTGCCCGATGCATGTCTTCCATCTGTCTTTTACTTGTATCATTTTATAATAAACTGATGATTTAGCAAGTAAAATGTTTGCCAGGGTTCTATGAACTGCTCTAGCAAATTAGTTGACCGCGAGGAGAAAGTTGTGGGAATCTCCTTTTTTTTTTATAGCTTGTGGGACAGAACTACAACCTGGACTTGACTTTGGCATCTGATATGGGGTCAAGGGGAATCTGGTTGGAGTGAGCCCTTAAGCTGTGGGATCTGATGCTAACCCCAGGTAGATAGTGTCAGAGGAGAATGGAGTTTAGGACACCTGGCCTGTGTTGCACGGTTGCTTGGTGTGGGGAAAATCCCCCCACAAATGGTGACCAGAAGTAAAATGTTCTGTGGGTGTAGTATTGAGAGGAGAGGAGACACACAGGAGTGTAGTTTCCCTCTTACTCCCTCACTAACTTGTTAAGACCCTGAAGTTTAAGAGTGAAAAGAAAACACTATGCCCTGCGTTCTTTAAATCTAATTCCCCCTCTGTAGTCTCTAACTCCCATTGGTTTCTGACTCTTAAAAGAATGTGCTCTCAAGCAAATCTCCTCCCCTTCTAGCATCTTCAACATGTACTTTCCTGGGTCTTTTTCATTGCTTTTTATGTTGCATAGGTTTTTCTTCATCTTAGAGGAAGTTAAAACAATGAAATAACAAAAACAACAATAACAACACACACCTAAGTGCATGTATGCATTACAAATCAACTCAAGATTTCATCCTATTTTTCTCCTAATGTTCAAGCTAAAATTAGATTTTTTAGAAAAGTAATTCTTATTTCTCCTTTTGTTCTCTCATTTATACTGCAGTTTGGTTTCTGCCTTCATTGAACAGCAAGTCCCCTCCTGAGAACACAAATAATTTCCTATGTGTGTCTTTATGTTAAATTGTCAGGAAGGATGTAAATTTCATGAGGGCATGGACCTTGTCTGATGCTCACATTTATATTTCTCAGACTTAGAGCAATGCCTACTAGCACCTTGTAATCACTCACATGATTACTGAGTGAATGAATGAATGAATGTTTAATGAAAATTTCATTCATTGAAAAATTAAAACGTATTCTCCTTCAAACCACTTTCTCTCCTTATTTTTTTCTTCTCTACTGATAAGACTACCATTTCCCCTAGTTTACCGTATTCAAACACTTGGAATCATGTTTGTTTCATCTTCTACTTTTAAAAAGTTCTCACATGCTACTGATTTTTCTTTGGAGTTGTTTTGGATCCTCATACATTTAATGTTATATTTTTAAATTCTTGGTTATAACACTTATAAATTAATAAAGGCATGAATTATAATAGTCCTCTTTTAATTATGTTAAGATTCCAAGATAAAAGAGACTTGGAACTAGAATGTATTCATTTAAATAAAAATATCTTACTGCCCAGCATCTACTTTCCACTGAGATATTTGTAAAAAGACTCAATGGGTCAACAAATATATTTAAATGCCTCTTTCATGTTTATGTAATATATGCCCCAGCCATACATAAGTTTATAATCTAAGTATAGATTTCTTTTAAATTAAATGAATCTAATAAACTTGCACAAGATGCTATATAATTAAATGAGTTAAGAAGTGGCAGTTAAAGATTTTAAGGAAAACTTTGGAGAGGAGAGTTTAGATGAACTTTAAAAAATAGAAGTAAATTAGATAGGTATAAAAAAAAGGAAGCACGTGTATCACAATATTGGAGCTGAGTTCCCTAGGCAATACGAAGGCTAGGCTGAGCAGAGAACATAGATCTGGTTAAGGGGTAACAATAAATCAGTTTGAATAGCCAAGGAAGGTCAAGCAACTTGAATGTTAAATAGTGGGATATTGGATACAGATACACATATTAAATGGAAGAGTAACCTAATTTAACCTGTGTTTTAAGGAACTTGATTTTGAAAAAAGTAGGGAATGGAGTCAACAAATATAATTCTTAGCATGTGAATGCTTAAATTATAAAGAAAGAATGAAACAAATGACATAATTGATTTAAATGAGTTTTAGTGTTATCTGCAGTTATTATTTTCAAGTCTAAAATGGCATTTAAAAATTTTTGAGCTGTAAACTCAAACAAATATATGTTTTAGGAATTTTTGTTTTTTTCCTGCCTGGATTCTTGATTGTTGACATTGAACTACTATCAGTCTTAGGACTATTTTGCCTTGGAGTGCTGCAGTCAAACAAACAACTTTAGCTAGACACTTAGGTAAATGGCATTGTCTTTCTCTTAATTTACATTAGTTGAAAAAGGTTCCCCTCCATTTTCTGAGTTGTGGTATCAATCCAGCATTACCTTTTCCCTTAAACCTTGAATTTTTGCTCCATGCAAGCATATTTTTAATATTTTTTCTAGTTCTATTTAAACATATTTTTCTCTATGAAGATTATCCTGACCCTTATACTTCCCAGTACCGAATGGATTTTTCCCTTTTAATTTACTCTAATGGAGTTCTGAATGTGTGTGTATCATTTATACCATAAAATTTGATTGTTCACATGTATAAAAATGTCATAAAGTGTTACAAAATAGCACCTATACTACATAATATGTGCACATACTTTCACTCAGATTTCTTAAAAGTTAATATTTTTCTACATTTACTTTATCATTCTCTTCCCCATCTTCTTCTCTCTATATAGACATAATTTATGCACCACTTGAGGATAAATTGCAGTATTATGCCCCTTCACTCTTAAACACTTCAGTGTGAATTTCCATTGTTTCATACTATGATCTGACCTGCAGATATTAGTCAGCTTTTTTCCATTGTTCCAGCAATGTCCCTTTAGCAGAAACAAATTGATGCTCTGTTTACCTTAAGATTCTATCTATAATATAGTTCCTATCTATAATAATGTATACATGAATCATTTTCTGTAAATTAAGAATATGAAGGAAAAGGAAACCGGCCCTTATTGGTATGACATTCTAAGGTGCTTGATATTACTCTAGGAATTTCACCGTTGCCACCGCATTGAAAAAAATGACCAGTAAATAATGTTATTTAAAACCCAGAGAATTCAACTTCACTTTATTTAGATTTCCAATAGAAGGGCCATGAATTGATTCAAAGAAGGATAGCATCTTAGAGACTTTATGATACAATAAAAACATACTTGCCTCAGCTTTACACAGAATGCTCTCTATCATGCACTGAATTTGATATCAAAGCCAAATCCCCCCTCTTTTTTTTCCTGGTCACAAATTTCTATCTATCATATCAAAGATTTGAACTAGAAACCCAATTACAATTTTCCTATTTAGTTTATTTTGTATGTGTGTGATTTGGGGACTGCAATTCAGAACTTCATTACTAGTGTAATTTTAATCAAGCAATATAATTTTTTGGCCTTCAAATACACATAGCAACTCACTTCTTATAAACAATTTTAGAAGCTTTCCACCTATGGTTTTGTGGACTATTTCACAGAACAAAGTAATAGCACCCATTAGTACAAAATGAAATAGATATCTTTACTAAATCTTGATAAACAAAACCCACTTTTAAAATGAATTCTAAACTATCAGAGCCCTTTGGCAATGCTTAGATTCCACTCTTTTTTTTTTAATTGATAAAGTAGATATTTCTAAATCTTTTATATTCCTTGTTTTGAAATATATTTCCTCTATTCACCTTGGGATTTAGAAATAGTATTTATAAATATGAGTAGGAATGCCTCACGTCAAAGACAGCTAGGCAGTCTTGAGCGTCTCTGAAGAAGGAAACATTTTGAAATAAAGGTAGACAAGATGTGAGGCTGGATCTGCTATTAAACTGTGGACACATATTAATGTATTCTCTCCAGACATGTATGCTGCCATGTAATTATGTACCCTGGAAGGAAGCTAAACACCAGAAGAACCTATACAAGATATTTTCAGAATGTGAAGAAAAGCATTTTATAGCCTCAGTGTGGAAAATCAAAATGTTAAAACATAATGAAAATCAACTACACAATAATAAAGATAAGATTGTAGTAATGTACACTGATGAATCCCCCCTTCTTTCACTTGTATGATTAATGAACCCTAGGAATTAAAGACTTAACCTTTTATTTCTTTCAATACACAAGTAAGATCTGAATCAGTCCCAGAGAACACAAGTGGATATGTACAATATAACTTTCCTGGTGCATTTTATTTGTGTGGTAATGTAGCGTCTTGCTTTCTGACTTGAAATTGAGGCCCATACCTGTGCATCTGGCAACATCACTCTGCACAAGGTGTCACAGTGTGCCTGAGGCATTCCACATCATTTAACACATTAATGATGCCTTTCAGCCATCCCACCTTGGTGTGGAGACATAGTATATATCTGCAGCATGAGCAGTAAGCTGAACAGAAACAGAACCATATATTGTCCTGACAGTTATTCAGAACATTTACATGAGCTTAAAGCCACGACTGATGGAGAACCAGCAAATGGAGACAGCTTGGGGGCTTCCAGGACCTGCTCTACTCTCATTCCATCTTCATGTCTGATCCTTATACCACTGCAGTTAAGGAGCAGACATGTGCCCTTATTGTGGTTATTTTCCTGCTTCTCCTAAACAGTGCTCACAAGAACAGGAATATCAACCACCAGCTAGAGGAGGAAATATGGTGTTAACTAAAGCAACTAGATATTAAGAAAGAAACAGACATTTAATACTGACTTGTGCCATCTTCACTGCATCTTTCCAAGAGCAAAAGATACTTGTTCAACAGAAATATTTTTTTATTCTTATTTTTCCCAAGCAGAACAATTTTAAGCACACAGTAAAGATAATAATATCTTTATCTATATAACTTATTGTTAAAGTGTGTTCGACTCCTCTAGAGTTAAGTTAAATATAGAAGTTCCTTAGAGAATAATTGCAATATGGATTATGTGCAAATAATTGAGAAATTGAACAAATACAAATATTTAGAAGGAAAAGGTGCTTTTCATCAAAAGCAAAAATCTTACTACCACTGGCCAGCCTTTCATAATACACTCTATTATATTTCAGTATCACCAAAAGTATTATCTCAGTGTTAATAACTATGATATAGCCCAACATTCTGACTTTCTAATCCTATCAATATATCACCATGCTGAAATTGAAAAAGAACACCCCTTCCTCAAGGGTCTTTATTGCCATCTGCCACAAAATTATTGCAATAAGTATCCAGATTAAAAGAACTATGGGTATGGCATCCTCACATGCAGGGACCCTAAAATTCCATAACATCCACACAAAGACAAAGTGTGTTAAGGCTAAAAGATAGGAAGCTCACATTACCAATCCCACTTTATCAGTAATAATTGCTAACCTAAGCCTTCTTGATATGATAGGCCCTGAATGAAAATCCACTACATAATTATGCATCATTTAATCCTTACAACTTCAAAAAGCTTTAAGTGGTTAAGTGTCTTGTCCGTGATTATACAGCTCTAAAATTTCTCTTCTTTACTGTTAGAATATATTATTTTTCTTATGGCTCAGGAAGGAGAGGATTTGCACAAAATATAAATAAAATTGAATAAAAAATATGTAAAGAAATATATATGTACAAATATATAATTGTAAAATGTTGGCTGCCTAGAGCACAGATTGTATAATTTTTTTTCTTTGAAATCAAAATTTCACATGATTTGAGCAATGCCGATAGGCACTTAAAATCTGAATTGCTTTATTAAGAAGTTATTTATCCAAATCTTACCAAAACCAAATAACAAAAACTCTAAACTTCTAAAGTAGCTTTGAAATACTTCACTTAATCAATGTTAATTTAAGAGCATTTATGTTGACAATGTGTTATCATCCAGAAATTGCCTGTTACTGGTTGTCATATTCATTCTAATAGGAAAAAAATATTATAACAAACCAACAGGAAGAAAATCTGCCTCTGGTTACAATTTTGTCCAAGAAATAGTTTTAAAGGGGAGGCTGTATGTTAGAGTAGGGAGTTTGGGAATGTGTATCAAAAGAGCATTAAGAAGTCCAGTTGTAAATCCAGGTGTTACTACTTAATAGTTGACTAATTTTTTTTAATTTTTAAATTTGGTTTGCTTATGCATTCATCTCCAAATTTGTTTAAAAAATGAATTTAAAGGCAGTTATAGCAATAAACTTACTGGAGTTGTTGTATCTTTTTGAAATAGATACAATAATAATTACTATACACAGATTGTTATGAGGACTAAATACAATGAGAGGGAGAGCATATGTGTCTGAGAAAGTGCTTAAATAAGTATCATGCCCTGCTTCCAGCATAAGCATGCTGATCTTGCTGTATCTAAAATTAAAAAATAATAATACGTATTAAAACATGTGAGGTTGAGCTCTGAAACACCCTACTTGGATGTGTTGTGATATAATTGGTTTAGGCTCCAATTTTTTCACAATTCACATGTGTGATGTGCAACAGCCTTCACTATCACAATCTATTCTTGCTTTGTTCATTACATACACATATGTATGTATATTACTGACTTTGTGCCTGAAGTCGGGTGCCAGCGAGAAGGTCTAATGGAAGCGTCTAGTGGGCAATCGAATGTACTGGTCTATAACTCTGAGACTCAGGCTAGGATAGGACCCAAAGTCATCCATAAAATAGGGATTGGTTAGAATAATAAGGGGATAGTCAAGCAAAATATGTCTATAAAGAAATCATGTGGCAAAACAACATTTGAACAATTATTTTGGATAGAGAGTTAAAATAATAAACTTCTACTAGGGACCCTGTTGTGACATGAAACAAAGATTTTGCAATTACTTAGTAGATGCCAAACTTTTAGTCACTAGAATATTAGTTATTTTAAAGTACATTTTAGTAAGTTCACTATATTTATAAGAAGAGAACATGCTAAATGCCCCCAAAATAATTATGCTAACTATAGACATTTTTTAAAAGTACATCCCTTGTACTTTTATTTATTTGGTTCATCATGTTATTTGAATACACTTTTTGGACAGAGTTTGTCCATCTTTGTCCATCTATGGAGCATAATTGTGTGTATATCCTCTAAAAGGGGGTGTATGTCACCGTTATTCATGCAGATTCCAACATGCCAAAGAACAAGATTCTCTGTTTCTGTTTCGTTTAGTAAAGCTTGTTTTATTTGCCTTCTATTAAAAGGCTTTCACAAAGGTTCATAGTTGACATCTGAAATAACATATTTCTTTCTTGATTTGAATTGACAAGTAGAAGAATTTGGTTTAATTTGAAATCTTCTGTAAAGTTTGAAAAATGAATCTCATTAATCTTACTTGAAATATGTTTCCATTATAAGCTAGTCTCATAAATTCTTATTATTATAGATAGAAGATAGTTGTCCTTAGTAAAGTCTCAACATAAAATAGCTAGATAAAGACTTAGGTTTTACAATTTACTATTTAGGTATGCGTATGTGCCTGTATGTTTGTATATTTGTGTGTGTGTGTGTGTGTGTGTGTGTGTATACATATGTAAAAAAATATATAAAGTTCTACAAAGAGTAAAGTTCTAGAAAATATATGGTCTAACAGATCTGAGAGAATGAAGTTTCTTTTTTTGCTAAATTATGTAAACTTGGATAGTTTTAATCTTAATTATCTTATCTATTTAGTAAAGATTATACCTACACTGAGATGTGGTGAAGACAAGAACAAATGCCTGTAAGAGCATTTATAGTGCTTGTTACTTATAAGTGATCAATACTTTGTAGTTAATATCTTTAATGAACATTTGGAACATTTAGCAACAAATGTACTCTTGAAGATCAAAATAACTTTTAGATGCCTCTGATTTTCTTTGGCAATAAATAACACACTTGATTAATTACTTTGTTTTATTCCCTCAGCATTGACTGAGTGTTTAGTATGAGCCAGGTACTATGCTGGATGCACTGTGGATAAAATGATGATATGATTAAGATGTGGCTACTATCATCAAGGAGCTCTCAGTTTAGTAGGAGATCTTAAAGGTTTTAAGAAAGCAGCATGAAATTGATTAGTTTGGCCAGAAAAAGGCAGGCGAGGGCCAGCTGCCAAGAGACTTCAGCAAGCATCAGCAGCTCAGGGAAGCCACCCAACAAAACAGATTTTTCTTGAATTCACAGATAATGCCACATTATGTATAGTAGTTTAATCTTTTTTCATTACTAAAGGAGAGATTTTTTAAAACTATTTCTTTTTTAAATTTATTTTGTAATGTGATGTGATGCTAAAAATTAGTCTACTATCCCAAAGATTTTCACTTTAAATTATGTACAAATTAAATGCTAGATGCACATGTAGTTTAATAGTCTCTCAATTGAATGTGCCTGGTTTGTATAAAAGACTTAGTAAAAATTATGAATTTTTAATAATGGGATGAGACCAAATGTTTAGAACTGTCTAGTGAAAGTTTCCACATCTGTCTTGCTTCTTTATCCATCTTATTGTCCATTCATTCACTTATTGATCAAGGAAGCTTTTTGTTATTAGCATGGAATGGAGCATTCTATTTAGTTAAATATACAAATTTACACACAGCTACCATATAAAGCATATGAAACTAGAATGCTCTAAAATATAATTAATAGTGAGTATCATAAAAGTAATTCTTCATCTCAGTAACTAAGGAAATGTCAACATTTTAGAAATGTTCATAATAATCATTGTAAACATGAATTATAATTGTTCTGAATATACATGTATATGACCGTAATTTAGCACTGATGTCATATCAGTATGCCAGACTTTACTATTCTGTCTGCCATTTGATAGAATATTGATGTTTACAAATATTGCCTAATTGTAAAAGTTAAAAGGTATTGCATACTCTTTCTATTAAAAGTAAAAACAAACAAACAAAAAATACCTATTGAAATGGTTTCTAAAAAAAGAAATCTGTCAGAGAAATGAGATATAAAGGAATGGTCCACCATTCTTTGTCCGGGTCAAGCTGCATATGCACTTTGTTGGGAGATAAGAGTTTGTCTTCTTGGGAAGTACTTAAGAAGATTGTAAATTTTAAATGCATTTCATATGTAATACTTGTATTTATACAACTATTTGCTATAATTTTTAGAACACTGAATGAAGTTTTTAAAAAGATTTATATATTCAGGCTGTAAGAATACCCTCAGTAGCTTTTCCTTATTTAGATGAACTATTAGGCATCAGATATTTCACATATATTTGTGTGTACCTTTGAGTTGTATAGCTGAAAGTAGCTCTTGAATGGGCACAGAATAAGAAGAATTATTATTTGAAGGAGCAGCCCAGGTGTGTAGTGCAAGTTATTTGCCAAACACTGTACTGGATATTTTATTATAAGTATAATTTAAGCCTTAAATCAACTGTGTAATTTCAGTATTGTTACCATTACTTATAGAAGAAGAAACTGTCTTCAGGGGGTTAGTTATTTAGCTCCATTTATCTAACTTAATTGGCTTCAGAGAATTTAAAAGGTCTTTAACAATACAATGGTATTTCCCAATTTTCAGTAAACAATGTACTGCTTTCAGGAATTTTGCTTCAACCATATACCACTAGAAATCTTATAACAGAGTGCTTAATTAATTAAACTTCATTGTTCTCGCCCTAAAATGTATTTGAAAGGAAAACTTTTCTCCTGTAAATGGAAAATTAATGAAATGTACTAAATATTTATGACTAATTAGATAAGAAAAGTTTGTCCATGTAACACCTAGGATAAGTTGGAGCACTGGGTAATGTATTGCTTCCAACCAATACTGCCTCACCAGCAGTTACAGTATGGGGTCAATAACTTACAGGGCATCCCATTTGAGGTAATGGCAACATCATCCTTCCAAGTCATCAGATAAAAGCTGTTGGGGTCACCCTTGACTCTTCTATTTCTCTCACACCTTACTTCTGATCCATCAGCATATTCTACAAAACATGCCTTCAAAATATGATGAGAATCTGACCACTTCTTACCACATCCATTGCTACCACTCTAGTTCCATCATATCCTATCTATTATTTAAAATGTCTCCTAAATGGGTTCCTTCCTTCCTTCCTTCCCTTTTCTACAATAACAAGCCTGTCATAACTATATGCATCTGTATTATCATTATTTTATTGTATAGATGAATTTTTTTTATATTTTTTCTGAAATATTTTATACCTGGCAGAATTTCCTAGTTATTTCAAATATTTTATTCACTTCCCCTGTGTCATTTTAAAGGAGACAGGCATTATTTTTTTATTTAACTATTGAAAAAAAATGAAAGAAATAACCTCTTATATGACCAGATAGATTTATTTAAAAATAAAAAAAAATTCTCAGGGTGAAATTGCTACTGATTGTGTGTTCTTAAATGTTAACTCACAATTTAAATGACTTACTAAGTCAATAGATTGCACCATTGGCATTTTGTTCCTCACTTAACTTCTCACATATAAAATATTCCCCTTTACAATCTTACCTATAATGCACATATGATTTTGAATCCAAAAGGATACACTAAAACAATAAGAACAAAAAAATACATTAGTTTTGCCCAAGGTACAGGCCAGGACTTCTTACATCCTTTGTCCTTTGCAAATAAAGACCTATGAGTTCCTAATCTATACATTTTGCTAAGATCCATTTTTAAAAGGGTGTCATGTGTAACCTAAGATATAAATTTGAAAGTTGATATGAGTGGTGCTTTGTGACAGAACCACAGATGTTCAGTACATGATATATTTATTTTTTACCCCAGTGGCCCTTATAAAAAAGGGCTAGAAGATCAGCTTATAACAAGTCACCTAATGACATGACAGGGAGGCCCTGGTTCGGTGGCTGTTATTACAGCTGTGTCCCATTACATATTAGATACCTAGAACATGCCTGCATTCTGAACGGCATTTATCTTTTGAATTTCAAACATTCCTGCCATAAATAAGGATTTTATGCTTTTCAAAAATGTTTCACAGTTTAGTCTAGGGAATACTGAAAGGTTGCTTTTACTTAATGAAATTTCCCCTGTAAGAATTCCTGGAGCTACGATGAGCATTGTCAGGGAACTGAGCCTCACAGATCTGTGTCACTCTCATTTCTGCCTGTTCCCCGCTACTCCCTTAGCCTGGAGATGTGATAATAACTTGAATTTCACAAAACCATGTGAGAGCTGGCCTTGGATCGTGGTTTACTAATTCTCTCTTCGTTACTTCTTCCAATAGGAGGTATCTGAATCTATTACAGAATGATGACCTATGCTAGTGCTGTGGGAAAAGCAAGATTTTTATATGCATTTTGTTCCCAAAATTAACACACTATGTCTTAAATATATTCTGTGTGAAAAGAACGAAAGAGTCATGACCTCTCCCTCACTCCCCAAGGTCCTGATTATAGTAGGAAGGAGATAAATGTTCACGTGTTTAAAGCATACTAGCTTGAAATCTTAAGAATGACTACTATGTGAAATGACCCCACTCCAGAAATAATAATCACAATTATTCTTTTAAAAAATAAGTAAAATGTTCCATCTCATCTTTTCAAAGAGGAGCTAGCTGCTATTGAGAAAGAGTACGTTCATTTCTTTTTGAGATGTGCATGTCTCCTATCTGGAGGAATGAATCATCTAAAAAAGGAAATTCATTATGTGAGCCCTTGATTCAGGGAGAAACTCATCATCTCTCTTTTGTTCTCCAAATAATTGTTGGGATGGTGGGAGATTAGCCTAGGTAATTATTGCTGGAGTAACAACTGCTGCCTAGGAGTGAGCTTTGTTTCACCTCGATATAAGAAAAGCAGCTGCCTTCCTATGGCAGTTGGTGCCAGGCAGCTGCTTTTATTGTCTATATTTCTTTATAGGGCTTCTCATCCTCACTGTAGTCACCTGCACACAGCCTGCAGTTTTCTTAGTCACAAAGGCTACAACCAGAAAGCATCATATAACCACTGTAATGAGCAATGCAGAAAGCGGCGTGGGATGACGTTTTCCTTCGATATTGAGTCAAGAGTGTGCATAAGTGTATGTGTGTGTGGAGTGCTGGGAAGTGGGACAAAGGGGAAAGTGCTTAACATGTGTGATTGAGTGTTTGTGAAAAACACCAGATTGACAGATGGCAGGATGTACACAACATGGGAGAAATGGCAGAGAAGGCTCAAGACAGAGGAGAATCACCAGCACATTGATAACCAAAACTATGCCAGATGAATGAAGGTTTAAATTTGTTCAGAGTTAACAAAAAAAGAAAGTGTTCTCATTAACCAGGATTATATTTGTTAAGTCAAACTAAGATTTTCAGTCTGGTACCCGTTTCAGTCTTCATTTTCCCCTAGAGTTTCACTAAAGACAGTTTATACAAAACCAAATTGTGAGGAGAGTTGTAAGATGGTTGGCAGTGGCACCAAAGAAAACAGCCCTATCAATTTATCCTAAAAATCTATGTATCTATCTTTCCTTTTTTGGTTTTTTTTTTTTACATAGCTTTGGTTTCATAAGTATTTTTGGAAAGTGTTTATGGAATTTGATTAGTCTCTGTATTAGGATTTTCCGGAGAACAAACCAATAGGGGTGTGTGTGTGTGTGTGTGTGTGTGTGTGTGTGTGTGTGTGTGTGTNGAGAGAGAGAGAGAGAGAGAGAGAGAGAGAGAGAGAGAGGAAGGGAGGGAGGAAGGGAGAGATTGATTGATTTTAAGAAGTTGGTTCACATAATTTTGGGAGCCAGCAAGTCGGAAATCTATAAGGCAGTCTGGCAATCTGGAGACCCAGAGAAGAGTTGAGGTTGCAGCTGAGTCTAAAGGCAGTCTCCAGACATAGTTTCCTCTTTCATGGGAAAGTCTTCAGAGTTTTTCTCTTAAGGCCTCCAATTGATTGGATGAGACCCAGCCACAGTTTGTAAGGCAATCTGCTTTAACCAAAGTCTACTGATTTACATCTTAATCTCATCTGAAAAACACCTCACAGTGACATCTAGACTGGTGTTTGATCAGATATCTGAATATCATGGCTTAGCCAAGTTGACAAAAAAGTAACAAAAATATTTCACCATGACAGTGGTGTGTGTGTGTGTGTGTGTGTGTGTGTGTGTGTGTGTGTGCACATGCACATGTGCATGTGTGTAACTGCTAACTCTCTTTTGAATGAATTTCTGGACTATAAATTTAAAGAAAATGTCAGGATAAATTATTACACAGAAAATACTAATCTTTGATCTTTTCCCACTGAACATATTGAAATTCTCTTTGAATCATGATTCTTCTTTGGAGGACCCCTTTCTTAGGTTTTCCTTGGAATTCAATGCCCAATGCATCAGAGAATGTCCCCTCCCCTAATCTCTGTCTCAGATATATTCAGTTTCAAGACCTCCCTTGAATGACCTCCTATCAATAGCAATGTAATTTGTGGAAAAGTCACATTATAGCATTTTTTAATTGGTAAATATTTTCATGTCAACATTATACTTTTGAAGATCACTTTTTAAAATTAAATTTGTTGGGGTGACATTGGTTAAAAAAATTATATAGGCTTCAAGTGTACAATTCTATAATATATCACCTGTATATTGCATGTGTGTTCATCACCCTAAGTCAGATCTCCTTCTGTCTCCATATATTGGACCCCCTTTATCCTCTTCTACCTCCTTCTTCCTCCTTTACCCTCTGGTTGTAAAGACTGTTGTCTGTGCTATGAGTTTCTGTTTGTTTGTTGCTTTCAGTTTTACATCCCACATATGACTGAAGTCATATGGTTCACTTTTTCTGTCTGACTTATTTCACTTAGCAGGATAATCTCAAGATCCATCCATGTTGTCGCAAATGGCAGTATTTCATCTTTTCTTATGACTACTATTCCATCGTATATACAAGGTTGGACAATTAACTAAGTGAACTCATCCTAGAAAAAGTGCTATGTGCCTCACTGCTGAATATCACTACAGTCACCTTCGAAGTACTCCCCTTGGGAAGCTATGCACTGACACCAGCACCTAGTCCAACCTTCAAAGCAATTTTGGAACTCTTTTTCTGGAATGGCCATCAGAGCTGTCATTGTATTACCCTTGATGTCCTGAATGTCATCAAAATGTCTTCCTTTCAATATTTCCTTTATCTTCGGGTAAAGAATGAAATCATTGGGGGCCAAATCAGGTGAGTAGGGAGGGTGTTCCAATACAGTTATTTGTTTACTGGCTAAAAACTCCCTCACAGACAGTGCCATGTGAGCTGGTGCATTGTCGTGATGCAAGAACCATGAATTGTTGGCCAAAATTTCAGGTCGTTTTTGTCTAACTTTTTCATGCAGCCTTTTCAGCACTTCCAAATAGTAAACTTGGTTAACTGTTTGTCCAGTTGGTACAAATTCACAATGAATAATCCCTCTGATATCAAAATGTTTAGCAGTATCGTTGCAACAAGTTTGCGAACTTAATTGTCAGACCTTTGTATGTATCACGTTCTCTTTATCCAACCATCTATCAAAGGACATTTTGGTTGTTTCCATGTATTGGCCACCATTAATAATACTGCCATGAACATAGGGGTAAAAACATCTTTATAAATAAATGTTTTCAAAATTTTGGGGTAGATACCCAGAAAAGGGATTGCTGGGTCATATGGTACTAATTCTAATTCTTAATTTTTCGAGGAACCTCCATAACATTTTCCATAGTGGCTGTACCAATGGACATTCTCACCAACAGTGTATGAGGGTTTCTTTTTTTCCACAGCCTCTCCAACACTTGTCATGACTTGTCTTGTTGATAATAGCCATTCTAACAGGTGTGAAAGTGGTATTGCTTGTGGTTTTGATTTGCATTTTCCTAATAGTGAAGCTGAACATCTTTTCATATATCTTTTGGCCATTTGTATGTGTTCTTGAGAGAAGTGTCTATTCAGGTCTTCTGCCCATTTTTTAACTGGATTTCTGTTGTTGTTCAGTTGTATGAGTTCTTTGTATACCTATTTTGGACATTAGCCCCTTATCGGAGGCATTGTTTGCAAATATCTCCTCCCATTCTGTTGGTTGCCTCTTTGTTTTGTTGATGGTTTCTTTTGCTGTGCACAAGCTTTTTAGTCTGATATAGTCCCATTCATTTATTTTTGCTTTTACTTCCCTTGCATTTGAGGTCAAATTCATAAAATCCTCTCTGAACCCAAGGTTCATAACTGTAGTACTTATGCTTTCTTCTGTGCAATTTATTATTTTAGGTCTTATCTTTAGGTCTTTGATCCATTTTTAGCTAATCTTTGTGTATGGTGACAAATGGCATTCTAGTTTCATTCCTTTGCATGTAGCTTTCCAATTTTCCCAGCACCATTTATTGAAGAGGCTTTCTTTTTTGGAGATCATTTTTTTTGCCCCCTTTAAATAGGTTTTCATCAATTGTGTCAGGCTTGACAAGATACCCTTCATCACACTTTTCCCTCTTATCTGCCTTTGAGGGTCCCTCTATATCCAATAAAATATTGTGACTGCCACAAACACCACTCAGAGCTTGCGTATCATCTTTGTGTGGCCCTATTTTGAAAATCCACAACTCAGTAATTTTCAAAAACAACAGAGCCAAAGACATAGGTAAAATAAAATATATAAATAAATAAACAAATAAATCACACAGAAGCTTTTCAGCACACCAATATGCACCCACTTCAAGCCAATTTTACAGATGCAAACTCTCTGAAAATAAGTGTGAGGATCCCCTAGCCCATGTGTATTTCAAACACTAAAGAACTGAATCTGGTCAGCAAGCACTTGGAAGTTCTTGGGAAGAAACTTTTTCCTAATTTCAAGGCTGCAGACAGGCAGAAAATCTACATCCCCCTCACATTTGATGTCTCTACTCTGTTTAAGCTTAGATGAACTACTTGGCCGGTGGCCATGCATGTTAAACTTATAGAAATAGAAGATGGGTAAGCCTTCATTAAAAAACAGATTTATGTATACTTATATTATCTTGGCCTCAAAAGGCAACACATTTTTTTAGGTTTTATGCAAATTTAAAAGATTGTCATTATTTTATCAATATATCCTGAATCCGTTTAATTCTGAGGTATTTTAACATCCATTTGTATTTGATTTACCCCAAAATTTGTTATTGAGTAATGCTGAGTGAGTCAGTCAGTGGAATATATGGACCATACTCCAAAATATGCATTAACTTGTGTTGATTGTCTTTCTGCATTTCAGTCTTTCTTTACTGCTTTTAAATTTTTTTTCTTAAAATCCATTACATAAAGTGACTGTTCTTTTTTCAACAATGAAATGCTTTATTTATTCAATTTAATTCCTAAGATATTTCTTGAATACTGTTATGTGACCAACATAGCTCTACATATTGTGGGCGGATATAATGATAACTAACACATGCTTGCTGCCCTCAAGAATTTATAATTAATTCAACATTTAATCAACTAAATATAGTTTGTGCAATCAAAATGAATCAGAATGAGGAAAAAATCATGACTATTGCCGGTATGAGAATTGAGGAAGATTTTACTGAAGATGTGGGGTCCTAGGTGGGCTATGAAAGGTAAACAAGAAATTAATAGGTGCAAAAGGGAACAGGGACATTAGAGACTGGAGGATGAAGCAGAGAGGCTGGGAGGTAGTGGTCTCTTCAGGCATGTCTATTCTCCTGAAGTATGGGCATGGGGAGGGCTGAGAGAGGAGTGCCAGCTGGGAAAATGGTTGGAGGTCTGCACCATTCCAGGAGGATTCAGCCTGACTGAAATGGACATACCCTCACTCACCTATATTTTCAAACATACAGAAGGTGCCAAAAAAATGTATACACAATTTAAGAAAGGAAAAAAAAACTGTATTAAAATTGTAGTACTCAATATATACCAATAACAAAAGATGAATACAAGTCACATGTATACATTTTTTTGGCACCCCAGTATTTAGTCAAGGATTCAGAAATTAACTGAAGTAAATGGGCTATGGGCACAAGAGCAGATACAGCATCTCTTAGCTCAGCTTCCATCCTGGTTTCTGGAACGTTTACAGGGCAACAGCCTCATGTGACTGTGCAGCAAGGATCCTGCCAGGCTTGAAACAAAAACAAAAACAAAAACACAGAGAATTTGTACTCTTCGGTTTAGGGGGCTATTTACAAATATTGAGCCTCTTTGTTTCCTGAACCAACTCAGCACGAACAATGCCAATAGACAGAGGGGGAGTTGGGGTCAAAGCAGAGTCAGTGTCACAGTCTCCCTGAAAAGCATCTCTGATTCCTACTTTCCTTTGAATATAGATGGTCCATCTCCTTGTAAATCCTGCCATGCAACTTCTTGTCTAGCATGCCTTGTCTAGCATGCATGGGGATGTTTTCTTCATTTTATATGTAGTGGTGCTTTGTATATGTTACAGATGGTTTGGGAAAGGGTGGGCAGAAAGGCATGTAGATATTTGTGTAGAAGAATGGATTTACTGACCTATGATTTAGGGAAACAAATGAAGTTGCGAGGGAGACCAGTTAGCCAACTAACAATAATTCAAATGAGAGACAGTAAAGTCTGAACTAAACCTAAGGAAATGAAGGAGATGATCTTTCAGACATTAAAGCCAGAATGTACACACCAACCAGGTTTGAATTGAAGAGTAATGGGGAGTTGCATGAACATAATTTAAACAAGTGTGGACTAAAGGATGATGAAGACATTGAAATCAGGAAAAAGGAAGAATGTATGATAAAATAAAGTGGAGCATTTTAGAATTGATAAGAATAAAGCAACAGGTTTTTCATCTAAATGGTCATACAAAGTAAACAGTTGACAAAGTCTAACTCTCAGGAAAAGGCTTAAATATAAGTTGTATATTTGGGGGTCATGAGAGTTGAAAAGAAAAGGAGTGGATGTACAGTATAGAATTTAAAAATATGTGGCCAGAGATATGATTTTGGGAACAGCAACAGTTAACTACCAAGCATAGGAGAAGAAGCCAGTTTTGGAATCAAAGCTCGGACTTTAGGACATAATCCCATGCAAATGTCACTTATGAAATCTTATTTTCTTTTATCCTCTCTCTTAGTCCTCATCAGAAATTCAGCCTTTATGAGGTAGGAAATGTCCTCCCACTTTTGTTCATTGATGCATTGTTGATGTATTTCCTCAGTGCTTGAAATATAATGGGTTTTAAATAAATGTCTATCAAATGGACACATAGCCAGTTATGCCCTGTTGATTTCACCAGCACAGACTTTCTCCTATTTCTTACAGCATCCTTTCTGTCTTTGCTGATATTTCTCACTTGAGGTTCTCATCACCTCTCATCTGGTCTATTACAATAACCACTAGTCTGGAGTCACTCCCCCACCTCATGTGTTTTAGCAAAGCACTTGAGTGCTTTACTAAGGTTTGCAAAGCTGTCCATGATGTGCTCTGTGCGTGCGTACTTGCCATTTAATACCCATCCACTTTATGCTCTGTGAATATAATTCCTTGTGATCTTCATAAAGTCTCCACAGTTTTATGCCATTTAAACCATTTGAGCTATTTCTACTTACAGGAAATTCTACGATTTCCCTTCTCTGCCTGTTCATTTCTAATCTCTTAAAAGTTAGTTTGTGAGTCACCTTCTGCAGGAAGTTTGCCATTTCCCAGCTGGAGTAAGCAAGCTTCCCTTGCACCCCCATAGGAATCTGTTTATAGCTCTGTCACTGCTCCCACCAGATGTTGTGACTCCTCAAAGGCTTATCCATGTCTTCTGAACTGTGATGAAATCACGGCAAGATTAATCTTATCGAATGCCATTTTGAACATGTCACTTACCTGCTCTAAAGCTTTAATGACGCCTCATAACACACAGAACAAAAGTCAAACGTTTTAGCCTAGAAATTAAAACCCTTCACAGGCAAGCTTCACACAAATTTCCGACCATAATCTCCCTTACTCCTTTTCTCAAAAACCAATTTAACTCTTTCTTGCTCTCTAGGAAGTTTTGCAAATTTGGTGACCTTCACCTAAAATACACTTGTTCAATATTTATGTGTCCAAATGTCTTTCATTCTGCAAGGCCCAGATTAAATGCCAGCACCTCCATTAATTATTTTTTTCTAATTCTTTTTACCTAGAAGTAATTATGCTCCCATCTAAACACCCATGGCACTGCATTATCAGTTATTGGTATCTCTTATGGCTCTCCTCTATTCTAATATACATTAGAATGACATTTTATATGCATTTAATATTCCCTACTGTATTCGAAGTTCATTGAGGGCATGACCCAGCCATGGTCCACATTTGCCTCCTTTATAGTGGCTAGCTTGGTTCTCATCCAAATAGGCACTTTTGGATACTTTTTAAGTAAAAGAGATGTAAGAAGAAGGGAGGGGTGAGCAGGAAATTTACATACTAGAGGTTTTACAGAATTAGATTAGCATGCAAAAACCACTGCAGTTGGTAGTTTTGGTTGTATGGTATCACTTGAGACAATGTAGAATGAAACTTGGGGGCAGAAGTTGAATGGCAAGTGCTAAAGTACAAATTATTCAGGCATCTGATAATCATGTTCTGTACATCATTAAGGCAATCTTCATTCAGCAAAAAACTACAGGGGAGAAGCTATTATTTTCCCAGTTTTTCAATGAAGGTAACTGTGGCAAGGATATGAAATATGCCTAAATTCACACAGATGTTGCTGAATCATGATTCAAACTCAACTATTCTGATAGCAGTCTTTATTCTCAACCAACACTTTCTCTCCTATCGAAGCCTGCCATTGAAGGGAAGAAAAATATGGATTAGTAATTTACTGACTAGCTAGGCAGGTCTTTTGAGAACTAAAGGAATGGAAGGAAAGAATAGAATTAATGACAGGCACTAGTTATAGAAAGGAATAAGAAAATATGTTTCTCTCACCACAAGGAAGAAGGGAGGAAATTATGGGTGAATCTAGTCATTTTGCCGGAAACAGTTTGTAAACTGAATTGGATAAGAACTAAGAAGTTTCTGTGCCATGGAGCAAGAAGGTTTTCAGCTTTCTCATAACAGCACCACAGTTTTTCATCTTCTTTGTGCACCTAGACAAAAAGTCTGCAACTCACAAGGGGCTATAGAGTAAGAAAAGAAAAGCACTAAGGAAGCCAATATGGAAATTTTATTACATCTGCTCTTAAACTGTATGAAAATGAATATTCCAAGGTAGTCAGAGTCTCGGGTTGGGAAAAATATTTTTTGTACAGTTATGGCCCTTTTTTGTAAAAACCTTCATGTTAGTTGTTTACATATTTGGTTCATAAGATAAGAGGGAGGATGGGCTGGTATCTTAGTATTTCCTGTCAAGGAGATGTGTGGAGTTTTCTAAATACTGTCAGGTAGTGATTTCTCTAGTTCAGTATCTATAGCTATCTGGTCTGACACAGTTGGAATTTTTAGGGGAAATGTGTTCATGGGTAGAGATTGTGCTAGTGCATGTACCTCTATTTAGTTTATTGTACAAAGCACAGTGATATTAAGGAAAAAAGAAACGACTGAGATTCACTAGTAGCAAAATGTCAAGACTAGAAATAATTTCTGTTATGGAAAATTTTCAAGTCCTGGCCAACCTTGATTACGTATGTTGAAGAGAAACCCAGTTTCTAATAATTCAACATTTGAAGGGGTCCTAGAGCATGTCTGGGTTGAGCTTTAGTATCAAGTCCATTGTTTCTAGAGGCCAATTCTCTATGATTCACCTGTAGCCTAGGAAGTTATCTAAAAGCTTTTAGTTTCAAAAATTTAAAATCCTATGGCTCATAGAAGTAAAGAAGAAAATGCAAACCACAAGTTTTTTCATAATTGATAATCAG
Source organism: Hipposideros armiger (assembly GCF_001890085.2). Taxonomy (NCBI): domain Eukaryota; kingdom Metazoa; phylum Chordata; class Mammalia; order Chiroptera; family Hipposideridae; genus Hipposideros; species Hipposideros armiger. The sequence goes on from NW_017732227.1 coordinate 344,076, forward strand.
TCTGATCTGAAAGACTCAAATCAAATATAGATTGACATTTGCCCACCTTGGAACCAAAAACTGATCTATCCCGAAGTTTTGGGAACTAATCAGCCTCAGTGAACTCTGCAGGTAAGACAACCAGGATGTATCAAAATAAAACCCTAGACAACTTATAGTTTAGTCATGACCTAGAAACTTGAAGAGGTCTCGGAAACAAATTTGGGCCTCAATGGCTCTATTGTGGATGGAACATATTGACTATTTCTGATAGCCTCTCTGTCATCCTCATGCTTAAGCTCAGTTTCTGTATTTCAAGATATTTTTAAACACACAAAAACCCAACCATACGACAGGTTTGATTCATATCTAGCACAGAATTTTTATCTCTTCTAATTGCAGAAAGCTATTCCATTGGCATATGTGTCACTTCAAGGAATGCTCTTAACCACTTCATGAAACTTGGCACTGCCTAGATGTTGATTTTGATTGCCAACCTACAAAAGAGGAGGGAAATTACAAAAGAGAAAATTAACAAGTGCACACAGTTCAAAAATGTGTTCTACAAATGTGTTTTAAATCAAATGAATCATCCTTTGGCACAGGCTATTCACTTTATAGTCATTCATTTGAATGGCTTAGTCTCTGTCTCCTGAAGACTGTGGTTAGCATTATTCTTGATGAATGAGACAGTTACCTTAAATCATAAATAAAACAAATAGAATAGCTTAACATTTGACTCTCAAAAGAAGTTGTGTTATCTCACTTTACACTGGCCATATATTTTAAAGAGAAGTGTTCAGAAAATCAGTTTAAACCCCAAAAGGAACCAAGGATGTGTCTGCGTGGAACTGCTGAATGAAAAAAGTAATTGGATCAAACAAATGCATTTTGATTAAGAAAGTATGTGATCCTCCCAAATATTTCATCAATTTGATACTGTAGTCTTTCCATTCCATAAAAGTGGTTTCATTTCTTATTAACTTTCTAATTTGATTAAAGGTCTCTGGCACTAAATAGAATTCACGCTGTCGAATATGTGTATTTATTTTTGAAATCAACATTTTGTTTCTAATTAATTGCAAGTCTTTGCAAGGATAAAGACTTTCAAAGGTAGATAATATGTAAATATTAACCCTCTAACAGATACGTTGAGCTTTTCCTTTTTAATTTAATTTAGTTTAATTTAATCTTTAACTTAAAAAAATTGCTCATTCATTTCTTCAAGACCAGTTTTTAAACTGGATCCTTAGGCAAGATAAAACAATATTTTTCCTAGACTTACATAGGCTACCTGTAGATAAGCCTGCATATATTTATTTCTGTACCTTTTTCTAACATTGGCCTTACCTCACAAAACAAAACTATGGGAGTAATAATTATAAAATGGCAGTGTTATTTTAGAACATTTTATAGCAGCAAGTGAGAATTGAGGAAGTGAGAAACAGAAAGAGGGTTTTTGTGTAAGCCCACTTTTCTCTATTCCTATGTGACAGGTGTCTCCTTTGGTGACTTCTGCTAGGCAGTGGCATATCAGGATATCATCACCCTGCTGTGAATGAGTCTCTCCCAGAAAGAACTTGCTTATCTGCCTCTTTCTCTGATTTCTATTGGACTCTAGTTTCCATTCACCAAGTGAATTGACAGGAAAGATTTACTCAGAGATATGTTCTTACCTCACTTTGAATCCTAGTCCAGGCTTCTATTTGTGGGATTCCCTAACATGTTATCCCGACATAGAACTAAATTGCATTCTGTAGGCCTTGGAGAGACATAGGATGGGAAGATGTCATTACATGGTTTTATTCATCCTGGGTAAAAGAATTTAACTCTAAGAGTTAGAGTCATTTGATACAACTTTTATGATATAGGTAATACATATAGTACTACATATTATAAAGATGCGTTTATTAAGACAAAATAATGTATTGAAAATCAGTTAAAATCACTAAAAGCTAAAATACATACTATTATACATACTCCACACACACATATAGATACATGGTCATATATAAAATGTTCAGTAAAATATTTTTCTGTTGCTTGGGAATTGGCAACCAAAGCACAAAATAGGACAAAAATGCACCAAATAAATCACATTCAAAAGAGAACTGCAAACAGTTGGGGCCTGATATGTCTTGAAGATTTTTTCAATGACTCAAAATGGGTCCCTGCAGTGTGGAGATCTGCAGTGCAGCCTGCTGAAAAAGGTACCAGTGCCTAAAGAGAGCCCACACAAATTCCAAAGGCTGACACCAGCTGAGAAACTGTGGGACTCAGCAAACACAATGCAATTGTGTGCACAGTAAGTATAAACTTTTTCATTTGTCTTCAATTGCTCCACAGTGCCCCAACATCAGAAGAGGGAATAAAAGTGCTGACTTTTTTCTCTCTCACCCAGGAAATCGCTGTTTTATACTGGTGTACACTGGGCGTTGGTAACTGAAAGTGAACAGGAAGCTATGAGATATTCCAGCAATGTCATCAAAGAGCAGGAAAGCAAGGTTCAATAGATCAGAGGAGCTCTGTTCTCTGTATTCCACTTAAAAAGCATTCCATGATTCTGGTCTGCACTGAGATGTCTGCTTCTTGTTTGAGGGCCCATTGTCAGCATACATCCTGGTATTTCCCTCGGAATCCCCAAATATGGCTGCGGAATGAAGCATTTGTGCTTCTCTAACCTGAAAATGCTGCATTCTGAACACTAACCAGGAGAAAAATAAATAACCATTTGGTTCAGAAGAGTTACCCCTGCTTAGACTGGACAGAAAAAACAAAGGCTCCATGAACAAAAGTGATGCCATTAAACCTCTATATAACACTACAAAACTATCACCTCCTTCCACTATAGCAACTGCAGTCCTATTACTCAAATACTTTATAATACTATCTGTATTACAACTTATGACTCTATGGGGAGTTAGAGGGATTGATAATGCTGGGGTAAGGATATATGTCTGTGCATGTTAGCTCTGGGTTTGTGTGCATGTTTGTGTGTCTGTATTGGTTTTCCCTAAGCTCAGGTCCAGTGGATACCAAAGTTTCCTGACACAGTTGGCTATTAACCAGGGTAGTCATGAATTGATTAAATATCTTGAAAATCAAAACAAAGCTCAAGATAGTCTCAGCTCCCATCAATATCCCAAAATATCTTCAGAGATCCAAGGTGTCTTAGTTTGTATTCTTTCAGAAGTAGATGTTAAGATGAGAATTTGAGTACAAATCATTTGTTGAGAAGAAACACAGGTGGGAGAATATAAAAAATGAAACAGGCAAAGGAAGGCAACCAGTGAAAGGTGAGGTATTGGTCGAGTGACCCTGTGGGAAACTGGAATTTAATTCTGCTTCTGAACAGGGAGAGCCAGTATACAACACTTGCTTCAGAGTTATCCCACCCAGGAGAAGAGAAAGCTTGGGTATTTATACACATTGACTCTCCATCAGCCCTTGAGTCACAGATGTTCCAAGAATGAGAGGTAATTGAAGGCATATTCATTTTTAGAGCTTCCAGCTTGAAGTGCTTGGGCAGAGCAACGTTGATGGCTAAAGAAAGCCTTCCTCAGTCAAATACACTGAGATGCTGGCAACTTAAAATAGGAAAAGTTACCCTATAATTGTAAATTCCAAAGGGGTGTTGTTGAGACACCAACAAAATATGCCCATTAGGTGTCCTGGATGTGCTGGAGTACTGCAAATCCGTTCGTGTTTAGTTGAGATGATAGATTCCATATGTATTTTGGGGAACATAGGGTATTAGATAGTAATTTGTAAAGAAGTACAACTCTAGAGATGAGAATGTTTTTAATCTCCGTGAAGGCTGGCTCCACTTCTGCCTTTTGCTCTGCTTTAATCATAGGACCTTCCATGGTGCCTGGCATGGAATAGACACACAAGCTCTTTAGAATGAAATCATTTTATGGTATTTACTTTAATAATTTTTACTAAGGAATTAAAGACCTGTAAAAAGGAACATTGAAAGAGATACTCATTACATTAATAATTTAAAAAGGACCTTAGAACAAGAATAAGGTGCGCTATAAGACTAATTAGAATTGTTGCTTTATTAAATGAAATACAAAATTATGCTGTCGCAGGGGTCTTTCCAGAAAAAGAGCTGACTGATTCTTTAGTCTTATTCCAGTAGAAAAATAGGAAAGGAGCACAGCGTAGGATTAAATGTTAGCCATTATTTTTTTCCCTTTTGTAAAATTAAAATAGAAATGATCTCATTATTAATATTTCAAAGGTTAATGGCAGGTGTGAATGGAGGAATTCAAATGAGAGAAGTATGTGAGAACGAATGGGAGCACTGCCATTCCGTTTAGTTGAATTTCTTAATATATTTAATTCTGGGTTTCGTTTTTTTGTGTGAAATCCGAAAATAATTCTCATTTTTTAAGAATGCTGTTAGACTTAAAAAAAATGTATGAATCTAATATATAAAATGATCAGTAATTGAGCTTTACATAGGATGTGTATACATAAATCTATATATACATGTCCTTGTGTATATATATACTTGTATACGTATATATGTGAAATATATATTGTAAATATATATTGTATATACATATAAATATAAATTTGTCTTCCTGTGTGGGAGTTTTAAAATTAGTACATTCAGGTTTTACATTTCATCAGTTTTCTTTCTTTAAATATCAACTATGATTATATAATTTTTCTGGTGTTGAATTTCTGATGATTCATATGGTTTAAAGAATTTATGTTCAAATTTCATACAATATTTGCACATCCATCAATATTTTTTGTAATTTCATATTCATATTTAAAAATATAAACAGAGTCTCCTGTATATTGCATGTCTTTCACCTATGTTTGGATTAAAGGTGTGTTGATTTAAGATTTCAAAGTTAGCAGTAAGTTCGACACTAAGTATTCAGATGCCAGTTTTTGCAGCAGCCACTTTTAGGATAGATTGTCATCAATGTTGTTCCTTGTTCCCTTAAATGAACATTGCTAGTTAGCAATTTGTACTCCATAAGGGCCTTTTAATTTGTCTTCAAAAGTGACTTTGAACATATGTTATTTTGTTAAATTATAGATGTTAACTGAATAAATTCTTTGGTTGCATGTTTTCTTTCTACAATCACTTGATTGTTTCCTGTAAAGCCCTGCTGACTTTTCATGGAATGTGTCGGAAAATTTTTCTCACAATTTTCCTTCTGTGGCTGCAGTTCCTGTAGTCACTTCTCTTATTATAATCTTAACTGCTATAGATTTTGTAACGAAGACATGGTGTTTTGTAGTTGTTGTTGTTTTCATTGTTGAAACTTTTGTTTTACTTGGATCAATACTTTTCTTATCTGATTTCATGATCCACCATTTCATTAGAAGTTAGTGTGAATTACTTAAAGTACTCCCCACCTGTCTCTATACATTTTTTTATTTATAAATGAAGATAACACAAATATTATATTGATTATGTGTAATTCCCAATATGATAGGTCCTTTATATTGAGCACATATGTTAATGTAATGGAATAGTCATCCCACACATACCCATTTGCAAATGTTATACAGTGTTTAGAACCCAATGTCCGGTCTTACAGGACTCTTATTTCAGGATTTCCTTGCAGAGGATTATACCAAGCCATTACAGCCCAAAATAAATGTGATAGTCAGTTATTCCTAAGGTTAACAAAGAATAAAAGTAGCACACTTTAGCCATCCAAGAAAGCAAGATATATATATATAGTTCCATAAATACATATATATGAAAACGAACTGTGAGACCCCTAGAATGCAGCAGGGGCAGAAAAACCCAGTTGTATTTGGAGAATGGACTGCCAGACTTCTCAAACTTCAGGTTTGCTTAGCCGCTAGCATTTTTCACTCATTTTTTTTTTTTAATTTCTAGCTAGGTGCACTTTGAAGACAACTTAACTTGGAAAGCATGTTTCTTAAACTAAACCACAAACTGTACAATGTGGATAATAATGATCCTTGGCTTATTCTTTTTTTTCAATTCCAGAAGAAATCTGACAGACGAGGCCAGTAAAAAGTCATAATGCCTATATAATAGTTTCACACACATTTTTTTTTTAACAAACAAGCCTGAAAATTAGAAGAAAAAAAAATGGAACACAGAAAAAAAATATACGGAATATAGAAAAATGTTCAAAATCATTCAAACCATACAATTAATTTAACTACCTCTCAATACTGGTAACTTATGTGTATTACCTTAATTTTTCAGGATATATATTATATATAGCCTATTATATATATATATGTATGTATGTATGTATGTGTGTGTGTGTATATATATATATATATATATATACATATATATATATATATATATACACACACCCTATATATCCTATATATATATATATAATGTATATCCTGAAAAATAATATATATTATGTATCTGTATAATGTTATTGAAGTGTATTTTACGTCCCATGAAATTCACCCTTTCCGATAATGTTTAGTAACTACTAACTGATGCAACCATCACCTTAAATCAGTTTTAGAATATTTTTATCCCCCCAATAAGTAATGATTATGAACCCTTCAATGCATTTTTAACACAAATTCTAATTTAAGAGTATTTATATTGGATTTAGTTTTTCATAAATAAAATTCAACACAGAGTGACTTGTGTAGTTCACAAGCTTGGGAATGAATGTTTAGAATTTTTCCAAGCCCTAGGTAAAATATAGTGTCTCCCTGTAAAAACTGTAGTTTATACAGCTCTGTCTGAGAACACTTGCTCTGTGTAAACTAAAGACAATCTTCTGTCAGCTATTAGGAATTAGAAATGCAGGAACCTAAATACACACAATGAAATGAAAGCCAAGCTCTTAAAAGAAACAAGTATTACTATATTTGTATCCACATAATTTTCTTTTTAACTTTACTTGTGCAATCCAAAAATAGAACAACTTAAGGCTTTTTTTTTTGCTAATGTGCTAAAAATTTTATGGTGCATGTAAAAATTAATCTGCTCCAGTTCTCAAAAGACTAAGGTCGATTATGTGAAGTTTACATAATTGCAAAAATATGTATTGATGCATTTTCCTTATTTGGGTAGACGTGAGAACTAGATTTGCTCCAAAATTCATGGCTAGCTAAAAAGGTATTTGACAAAAATTACTTAGATAAATTAATCTTGTGCCTGAAACTAAAGAGGTCAAGCCACAGGCATCACGGAAATTAAACACCAGGTAGTCTGCCTCTGCAATTTCCCCTTTGTTTTCTGCTTATATTTTTAAGAATCTCTGTTTGTCTGGATAAAGTGTTATTTATTGCCGCTAAATGTTTCCATTTCTTAACCAACTGATAGGGAGTGTAGAAAGAGGGAATTGGGGAGAAAAAGACTTTTGGGAAGTATTAGTAAGTACAAGCATGAACAAGGCAAATTTTGCAACCTAAATAGAAATTTTGCAGGTGTGATAGCTTTCAGAAACTCTGTAAGTCTCTGCATTTAGTTTGCATAAATCTGCAAATACACCCAAATTATCATGTTCCCACCTGCATCCTGTAGACAGCTAGACTAGAAAAAAATGAATAATCACAACCTCTTTTTTATTACATAATTTGTTAAATTTTAATTGAAATTAGATAATGGGTTTAGGATGCATACTTTGAGGAGATGTAGTGTGCCTACAAGGACTCATGAAATTGTCAAATGAATGTAAGGTTTTCCTATTTTACTTCACATTTTTCAGTTGATATGTTTCAAATTAACAAATAAAGACTATGTATTCTTTAAGAATATATCTTTATTACAAATAAGTTCTCAGCATCAAGGTATCATGCAAGTAGGGCTACTCAGAAAGATGATTTCATGACAATCAAAATATTTAAAATTTTGTATAGTTACCCATCAAAATGTTCTCTTCTTTTGGAATACTCCCTTGTCCCATTTTTTTCAAGCCAATGCGTATTTTTATATGTAAGTAAATTGGATAGCTCTGAGCTAATTAAGAAAATCTGATTTCCAAATGTCTGACCAGACTTTGCAGATTTCCTGTCATGGAAGTTTTGGGCTTTTACTTCCCTAAAGGAAGGGCTCGACCTTCATGTTTTCAAAAGAGGACCTCCCTTCCTGCTTTAGCCTCTGTTGCACTTGGGGTAGAATTGCTAGGCCTGTACAAGGTACATGGGCCAGGCTTGTATAAGCCATATGCTATTTCTCAACATTATTTTTCTGCTTCCACACACAGGATCACTAATATTTAGATGCAACAGATACTTCTAAGGTGTACATTTATCAATGGATAATGCACTATAAAAATTCATGATTCATACAACAGAGAAGAGTAAAGTAATGGTTGCTCACTTATGCATGTGATACAAGGACAATGGTCATTCCTTCAGGAGTAAATCAATCTCTCACTCATTTAAAGGAGAATATAATAAGTAAGTGAGAGTGACGTTATCATAGGGCCACACTTGAATTCATACAAATGAATGCATGCATAACTGTGTGTGTTTGTGTATATGTGTTTGCATGCATGTTTCTAATTTTAATGCCTTGATTAAACTTCACTACTTATTAGTTGTGACACAGACCCCAACTGATCCTTCCACAATAGGATTTATATATGATGCAGTGAAGAACTCTGCATTGATACAACTGTGGTATTTTCTCCATCTTTTTTCCTTTTCTTGTAAAAATGAAAGGATCCAGCAAAGGCTGAACAAAATTGTTCACCTTGGGCCTCAATGATACCAATTAGGAGTAGGTCCAGATAAGTGTGATAACTCATGATTCAGTATCTAGTAACTAACTAATGATGTACTCTGACTAAAATCATGGGCTAATGAACAAACACAGAAGCTCAACAGAAAGTAAGATTTTAAGTGCAGAAATATCTCTACATTCAATAGCATAATGCGTTAAAACGATGTTTTATCAAAGTTGCTATTAGCTGAACCTGAGTGTTGGTGAAACATCAAGAAGAGCGCACCATGGAGGTGCGTGAGTTTGGAAAGAGTGAGACAAAAACAAAATTGCAGCAAGAACAGGGTGTGCCAACATTTCTGTGGGTAGTGTGTTACGTCTCTCAAGAAGAGGTCTTTGACTTGCTTGAAAAAACTTCTATGTGATCTTCCGCTACTGTGATTGTTTTAAAATGGAGGTTTCATTATTATTCAGCTCTGCGGAGGTTAACAGATCAGACAATTGCTATTGAAAACATAGTTTGTCACAGTTCCCCCGAGGGGAGGAGGAATGCCCCACCCTGGAGGCCACACAGAGATGCACCAGGTCAGGCAGGAGGCCGAAGGAGCCAAGGAAAAACATGGGCAAGAGTCTTTATTGTGGTTCCTGGGAAAGGTGAGGCCAGGTGAGATAAGAGGACTGAGGACTGGCTACTTGGAATAATTTGAGTGGACTCTGAGGTATAGGGAATAGCTATAGTTTTCTGGTATTTGGCTGTGGGATAATTAGAGCAGGTGAATGTTGCCTGCTGGACCCAGGTAGAGGAGACATTGATTGATTCATTTGTATATGAAAAGCACTCTCCTCAGCCAGTCTTGGTGATTTCTAAGAATTTGTCAGTCCTGGGAGAAGTGATCCATCTTGTCAGCAAGGCCACAGATGTCAGAGCCTCAAGAATACAGAAAATAAGAAAAGATAGTTAATACAGTGATGCACAGAGATCTGAGTGAAAAATTATATCTTTTACTTCTTTTTAAGTTGAGGTAATATTGATAGGTAGTGGATTGTATTAATTGTAAGTATAAGATTCAATGACTTTTGATAAACATATCTACCCCATTCAAAATACAAAAAATATAGAGTATTCCTATCAGTATCCCCTTTCCATCTATAGTTATAGTTGGCCAATAAAAAGTTAATTTACTGGGCTGGCCGAGTGGTGCATCGGTTAAGAGCTGGCTTGGGATACCAGAAGGCCCTGGTTCGGATCCCACATATGAGGGCCAGTGACACTGCCCTCTACAGCTAAGATGCTGAACAACAGCTCAACCTGGAGCTGGGCTGCCATGAGTCGCCAGCGACAGTGTAGGCTGCAGCCCCTGCTGCAGTGGGTTGCCGTGGGCTACCATGTGTAGCCAGCAGCCGCAGTGAGCGGCCATCCAGCAGCTGGCGACTGATCTGCCTTGCCTGGGAAGAGTGCAATGATGGTGCCAACTTGGGCCAGTGAAGCAACGTCCTCCACAACTAGACTGAAGAACAAAAGGACAGCAAATTATCTGTTCCCATCCCCCAAATTCCTCAGTAAAAATCTTAAAAAAAAAAAAAAGTTAATGTACTTAAGACAAGTATATATTTTGTCTAGTTTCTCAATAAAACATAGCAAATGTAATGTAAAATTTTCTTCTTCTTCTTTCTGTCCTGCTTGAGCACATGAACCAAGCAACCCAAGAGCATAGACTTTCAGACTACAGTAAAACCTTGGATTGCAAGTAACCTGGTTTGTGAGTGATCCTCAAGACAAGCAAACATTTCTAATACATTTTAACGTGGTAAATGAGCGATGTCTTGCAATACGAGTAGTTTGTTTCTGGAACAAATTATGCTCTCAAATCATGGTATTGGGTTGTCGGAAAAGTCATGATGCATTTTTGCAACGAAAAGCAGAAAAAATACATCATGACTTTTCCGACAACCCAATATTACTGTAGTTTTTGCTACCATTACCTGTAAAGTGGAAGTTGGACTGATGTCAGAACTCTTCTGTGCTGAAGGTGTATTTGAGTTGTACCTCTCAACTCTTGCAGCTACAGTGTTTCCCCAAAAATAAGACCGGGTCTTATATTAATATTTGCTCCAAAAGGCATGTTTTATTCATTTATTCATGTACAAAAATCTACATTTATTCAAATACAGTCATGCCTGGCTGACGATCTTAACTGGGGCTTATTTTGGGGTAGGGCTTATACTACGAGCACCTTGAAAATCGTGCTAGGGCTTATTTTCCAGTTAGGTCTTGTTTTCAGGGAAACACGGTATCTAGAAGCCAGCAAACCATTTGTCAGAATCTCCACAGAGAATGCCACCAGGGTCCAGAGTTAGTTACAATTGTCCTAGACTGAAAAGTGGCAGCTTTATCCCTGAATGACTCAGAACAGACCTGTTATCTCAGCAGTGCTTTAAAACAAACAAAAATGCACAATATGGTTAGCCTAATTCTACTCTGAAATTTGCTCTGCATTCATCTAGGCTTGATCTTATGCCATTACCTTTTTCTCACCATCATGTTTACATTAGCTGCATTCATAAGCTGCCCCTTAATTTTTGGAGCCATCTTTGGAGCCACCAAGATTATTTTAGTATAATCTTGCCTACACTAAAAAGTTGTATAAAATATTATCTTATTTTACCCAAGATTTCATATTTAGTTATTTAAATTTTGATTATCAACTCTGGTTTTAAAATTTCTACATTTATTATCTTTATTTTGTGGAAACCACTGAAATAAGACAACAAGCAAGTGATGTTGTTGAAAACAATCTTATATTGGTTGGGAACTTGGAATCATAAAATCCCATCAAAGTAAATGTTCTAAATATAACAACTAGGAAACTTATTCAACGCGAACTTTGAAAACAGTATTTAGACATATTACTACTCACAAAGTCAAGCTGTATCTTTTGGAAATTTTGAGATATTTGAAAGACTCATGAAGTAAGGAATTTCTCAAACAACTTTTGGCTCTCTGGGAGGGAAGATTCTGTCCTTTCCATATGAATTGTTTATATTATCTCTGGAATGCATTTTTCTAAATTTAGGCTCAGGCTAATACTTAGAAGTGTGAAGTATATATTTTCAGAAACAAAGTAAAGAATCTTGCATATTTAAAAATGAGGTATGCATAGCTAAATGTCTATCTGTCTAGGAATTTTGAGAGTACTTTACATTTCATGTGCAACTGATGAAGAAAAAGAATGTCCTAGATTTAGTTGAATTTCGGAGTCTTACATTAAGAGTAAAACACATCCAGACCCTCCAGCATCATACCATTTGTATAGAAAAAAGAACATTAGGCTAAAACACGTGCACGCGCGCGCGCACACACACACACACACACACACACACACACAAACACACATTTAGATGAATAACTAGCTATCATTCTCACTGCCTTGTATATTAATGTATGATGTCCTTTAATAGGGCTCACTAGACTCTGAAACTGCAGACAGGTTGAGAGCACTCGCAACTCTACAAAGGACCTAAAGAGAGAAAAATATTGTAGAACATCTCAGCAAATCCAAGGAATATTATTGTTTTCTGAAATGTACTGGTGCTGTGATGTCCATAACTTCTCTAGGAATCTCAGTATTTGATGATAGCTTTGTTAGTATACTGCATTTTTCAAAGACAAGTCGTTAAGATAAAAACTTCATTTGCTCTAATCTTTATTATTTCCTATCTACATGATTTCTTATTTTAGAGATTAATCAACTCCTAGTAGACAACAAGAGTTTTAAAAGGAGCTATTTAGCAATATTAACCTTTCACATTGAAGCATTATATTTAGAAACTTATGATTACCCCCAAAGATTTTCATAGCCATATTACATATGTGAGATAATAGAAAATATATATTGGCCCCTGGTTCCTGGAACAGAGATCCTGAAATCTTTGTAATTTTCTAAATGATAAGAAAGCTAGGAGAGTCTTTTGTTCCATTTCTTCTTTGACCCTGGTTCCTGACACAAGGCTCCTAAAACCCTTGTAATTTCCTGGGTGAAAGGAGTGTCTTTTTTTCTACTAAGGAGACTCTGGGTGGGCTCCTGGATGGCTCCCGGGTGAAAGCTGGTCACCATAAAGACCAAGTCATGATTAGAAGCTTGGAATTTTCAGCACCGTCCTCCATTCTCATGAGAAGGGAGATGGAACTGAAAATGGAGTTAATGTCCCATCATGCCTACGTCATGAAGCCTCCATAAAAATTCCAATAAAATGTGGTTCGGAGAGCTTCCAGTTGGGTGAACACATCTACACATAGCAGCGGGGGCAATGCACCCCAACTCCATAGGGACTGAAGCTCCTACACTCGGGCTTTCAGACTTTGCCCTATGTATCTCTTCATACGGCTGTTCAACTGTATCCTTTATCATATCCTTTAATAAACTGGTTTAAACAGAGTAAAATTCACTGCCTTTCTGACTCCATCTTACTCAAACCTGCTTTGTTCCTATGGCCTTCAAGCTAATAGCTTTGGCTAGATCTTGCAGGTATACATGCTAATCATTACAGGAATTCTGCTTGCAGCTTGAAGAGATAAGGAAAATATGTATTGTTTATCAGAGATTTGCAGGAACCTCTTGACTGTATTCTCATCAACGAGCACAGTCTTCCTCAGACCCCCGCTGGGACCCAGATGTCTGCAGTGCTCAGTCACCTCCTGCCCCTCCTATTTCTCCTTCCCTTGACAAAAATAAGCCTGAACTCTGTCCTTTCTTAAGATGGATTTGAGGTACCACTAGGTCACCCATATTCTTGGCTGGCTCCTTCTCAATTAATAAACCTTTCCTTACTCCAAACTCTGATGTTTTGAGCTTTGGCTTTTAGAAGTTGGGCATATGGACTTTTGACCAGTAACACTGTAAATGTGTTTCCCTGAGTTCTGTGAGCCTCTCTAGAAAATTAATCAAACCCAAGGAAGGGGTGAGGGAACTTCCAATTAATAGCCAAATGAACAGAAGTTATGGGTGACCTGGAGACTGACTACTTGGGTTGGCATCTGAAGTGGGGAGCAGTCTCACGGGAACTGAACCGTTAACCTGTGAGATCTGACAGTGTTAGAATTTTGTTAAGTTGTAGGACACCCAGCTGGTGTCACAGAATCACTTGAGGGGGTAAAGCCCACACATGTGGTGGTCAAAATTGTCAGAAATGGTGTGTGTGTGTGTGTGTGTGGTAGTAATGTGAGAGTAAAGGAGAAACACAGGAGGGAAGAACTATTTTTTTTAAACAACATATTTAAAGATTGTTCTGATTCTGTGAGGATGTTAGATGATATTAAAAGAAAGAGAACTTAATGCTAAAAAATAAGGAATGTAAAGATCAATTGGAAAAATGAAAAACAGGATCTCATTTTGATAAATCCATGCAATGAACATCTATGAATAGAACCTTTCTTCTATCACTATTGTTTTTTTCTCCATGTTGAATGGGAATGAGATTATAAATTATAACCACATTCTCTAATCTTTAAAATTACTTTGGGGTCTTCAAATTTCAATAATTAAATGTTTAGGGTTTTCTAGAAATTAGAACTGAGAAGCCCTACACAAATTTATTTTCAATGTATATGTCTTAAAATGTTTTTCTTCCAGCATTATTGATTAGGTTGAGGAAATTACTTTTCTTTTTATTATGGAAAATGAATGACATAATTGTTTTTAAAATAGTCTCTCTGTTAAACATATTATGATTTTCATTTTGGTTTGGATTTTATTATTTTAACATCAGAAGCTAAATAGAATTTATCTTTCAGAGGAACTAGCCACAAAATACACTGTAAATTTGATTCCAAAGCTAATCAAACTGTGTAACTAGATTTATGTAAGGTTGGTACTATGCTAGGCACCAGAGACTCTGAGGGACTTACAATCTAGTGGGAAGATACACTAGTAAGCAAATGAGGATATTACAACACAATTCAGTAAGCTAAAGAATGATCAACTCTACTATAAATCAGAACAGGAAGGAGCTAATTATTTCCTAAGGGACTCAGGAAAAGCTTTATGAGAGAAATATATTAACAATGGATTTCTAATGATAATGTGTAGAAGAGATTTTCAGATGGAAAAGGAAGAGATTGGGTGTTTCAGACAGGGAGTATGGCAAAAACATCCTGAAAAGATGACCAAAGGAATTGTCTTTAGAACTCCAGTTTTGAAAGGAGAACAATAAATGATAAAGCTGGTATGTATGTTGGAGTCTTATGAGAAGTCTTAAATAATTATATAATGAATTTTAAATTCTACTGTAGTCCAGAATCCCCCAAATGTGTAATCTTAAGAGCATTCTGATATCACCTTCTTAAAAATACAGATTCCAAGACCTTTCCTTTGGAGCATGATTTGTAGTTAAGAAGTTTAGGAAAACTGATTTGAAATGAGATTTGAAAGGAAGGGAGGGTTAATGTTTCATTTGCTTTATAAAATGATAAATCATCAAAATGTGTAGAAAATTGGAGTTCTGGATAGATTGTGATGATAGCACAGAATCCAGTGTATGTGGAAAATAACAAGGGTTGGACTACGGCAGGACTGGGAAATGAACTGGGTAGAAAGAAAATTCATTAGCTCTCAAATGTTAGAGTTGATTGGCATGAAGGGTTGTTGGTGAGGGAGAATATATAAAGACATACAATTCTGAAATTTAAACTGGGTAGACTGTAAAAATGGTGAGTCCTGGGACCAGAACAGGAAATTCCAGAGAAGGACAGGTGGGGAAAATCAGGGGAGGGGTGGTGAGATGGAGAACATTATGCTATGAATGATTATGCTAATTTAAACCCAACAGTGTTTCTGGATTTAATAGAAGTGTTCACTCCTGAAAAAACAAAACAAAACTGAGAAGTAAATGTTCTTAAGTGGGCATCGTAATGAATGGTACAAAAAAAAAAAAAGGGAGTAATGCTTTCAAAGGCATGTCTGATTCAAAGGAAAACTCTTTCAACCATTTACAGCATGATATTTTCCCATGGAGATAATTTTTAAAAGCTCTGGCTGACTTAGAAAAGAAATACTGAGCCCTTTTTGTTATTATTTTAACTTATCCAATCTCTAAACCACAGAGATACCTCAGAGGTTCATTAGAAATTCCCAAACCCAGAAAGAGGAAAGTCCCAATAAAAACAAATGAACCAAACCAGATCCTTTAGGAGTTGAATTTTGAAGTTTTGACTTCCTGATTCTAAGGATGGATCATATTTTAGTTGCAGAATAGTGGTAAATGTAGCTTAAAAACACCATGGTTAAAATAAGGAATCCCTTTGTCAATAGATTTCACATGCACAAGTGCCGAGTGTACTAATACAAATCGTGAACTATACAAGCCCCATCTCTAACCTGTTCCCTTTTTATATAATACTAACTATTTTTAGCTTAATTTTTCTGCTTCCTTATGGTTAATTGGCTTTTCTATTATTTCATTAGATGCAGTCAATGGCTCAGGTTACATTGACAATGACAAAATATCTTGCCCTTCCTCTAAATAAATGACTGGGGTTCTATTATCAACTATTGAAGGTTGTACTTCTATGTCTCTCTGCCTTCTAGATCAGTCACTGCATGTTTTTGATTCAGAAGGCTACCACTGCAGTGATCTAGGGCTGGGGAAGAAAACACCCAATGAATAATTCAACACTGTCTTCCCAGAAAGTTACGTCTCCTTAGAACAGACTTTGAAAAGCATTTTTATACCAGCTTTCACATTACACGTTACTAGGTAACATGGGATGAAACTATCTGTCTAGTCCTATGTGATGACCAAAGAAATATTTTAAAGGAGAATGAATTGAAAGAGCCATGAGCAAGTCCAGTGTGACACCACAAGTTAATTTTTTTTTTCAGTATTCAGCGTGCTCAGAACTTTTCAGTAGTGTAGAGTAAGTTCAGGAAAGTTTCGTGGAGGATGATTAACTATGTGACTCATGAGCCTTCCTAACCTTCACTATTTATCTCTTTTATTTGTATTCTTTTAAGAAATAGTTCAGTGAAAATATAATACATTTAATTTAATTTACTTTATTATTCCTCTTTTATTTTCCAAAGGGCACATATATCCAGTTGTACCCAGAATAGCAAAAGCTAAGAATCAAATATTTGTTCCCTCTCAAATACCAACACAATAAAAGTGTATGTTACACACCAAGGCGTGATTTTAAAGAGAGCCATTCACCCACTAAGTTTCTTCCCTCTTTTTGTTTTTTATTTTTTCCTGCAAAACTCTCCATTTACTAAACTGCATAAATGTGTGGACCATTTTCATAACAGACCTGTGTCAATTTCTTCCTCTTAATAAGAGAATCATTTGTATCACTTAAGGTGTATAAAAGAGGGAGCAGATTAAAACTCTTTATCCTGGGATATTGGAATGTTCAAAAGTAATTGCTATTCCTGTTGCTATTTTGCCAGAAAAATATGTGCCGCCACCTCCTCCTATAAATTTTTACTCTAGTTCTGAGCGTTTCTTGAAGCTTAGGATAGATTTTTTTCACTACTTATAACTATTAACCTTTCAAATCACAAATTAAAAAAAAAAAAGAAAAACAGGGAAATGAAGATAAAATAAATCACAACTATTTTATGATATATGTTCTTTTATACAGAAAAGAAAATAAATTTAAAGAATCTCTATGGATTTTGGAAATTAGTACTTTGAACAAATCACTCTTTGATATCTGAAAACTAATGAAAAGAAACATAATCCCTATCATGTTCTCATTAATATTACAAATTGTATTACAGCACATGAGGAAGTATGGATAAATCACAATTCTAGACATGAATTCAAAAATGTTTTAGAAAACTTGTTAGAGAGCGTGGCTACAATGGAGTGCTTATAGGATCTGTCTCTTTCTGCAGTGTTTTATTATTATGTCTTAAAATTATTTATTAAGGGAGAGAAAAACAATTTCTGTTAATTATTTATTAATATTAAAATATTGATGAGCATTACCTAAATGTAACAGGATTCCAGCTGGTGCACCGGGGTGAAACTGCTGAAATGCAGCCAACACAAGGGGCATATATTAAAAGAGCAGAACAAATGACTTAACAGGGGCCTAAAAGCAGCAATCAGAAAAGGTTCATTTAACTTAGAGATGGCACAAGCTTCGAGCAATTGCCTCTACTTAAGTAAGTGTGGAATTACAAAAGGCTATTTATTACAGTCCTACAGGGCTCTGCAACTTGCTCAAAAACTTTTGAAGAATTTCAACAGTTATAAAGCCTTGCTCAGTGCAGGAGCAGTAAAATTGGGCAGATCCCCCAACAGCCTGCAAAGCTTTCATTGAAATCCTCGCCATTATTCTTTGAAATGAATTACTTTCTCTTCTTTTTTTAAGGAGAGATGCTATAACTAGTAATTTTCAAAGCTTCTTTGAAAAATGTATTTTAGCTATTAGGAAAAAGAAACGAGTTTCACGGTGATATGGAATGATTGTAGGGTCCCCATGGGTTTACCAGGAAAGTTTACCAATATTCAGTTTCTTTGAAATGCTCTGTAAGCTACCTTAGTTACTCTATTAATGCATTTACTTCAGCAGGAAAATTAATGGAATTTCCCTATTTTTTTGTACAAAAAGCAAAATTCGGATCCAAGGGCATTGGAGTTGAATTTTTTCTATTAGCGATTAAATAATGAATTGATTTTTCTAAGTAGTAATAAAACAAAAAAGTAATTCTCAATAATTTAACAAAGCTTTATTTATAACTCAGTGATATCTTTATAATCATTCAGTATGTTTATAAAATTTCAACTAACTATGGCCAAAATAAATTATCCTTTTCTTGGAATCAATTTCAGAGCAGCAAGCCACCAAGGGGTGAGGGGTAGGGGTGTTGTGAGGCCATTTTGGGAATAAAACAATAACATTCACTAAAAGAACAGAAAATGTGAATGGTAAATGATGAAAGGATATTAATTGCTATGGGATCAAAAAGTGAATAAGAAAATGAATTTTCTTTTCCTTCAGAAAAACAACGCCTGTGTGTTTCCTTGGCAAAAGATTGGGTATCATTCCCAGGCCATCAAAGTAATGATGCTTTAATTACAAAAGAGTTCATAAGAAGATCTTACAAATAATAGAAATAAAAGGATGGGAACATTATTGCAATTAATTCTTTGTTTAGGTTTACAGTTTCCTGTGAAGTGTAACTAGGCAAGCTTAATGAAAACTCTATTTTAAAGTAAAGAATAAAAATGAAAGCATTTATAAATAGAAACAATTTAAATGAGAGGTTGGGTGTACAAAAGCTGACATGTGATAATCATAGAAACACGAAATCCACAAATTTACTGATAGCTATTGTGGGAAATACAAATACACAGGGTTCTAAGAGTCTGTGATTTGTGAAAAATTGATAAGAAAATAAGTCCTTTAGCAATAAAAACACTTTAACAGTTAATGTACTGAAGAATTCTTGATTTTTGTTTTTTTCATATTTGTAATTTATTTTGCTGCATTCATGAGGGCAGAATGCCACTGAACCTCCAGTAGGATACTTCAGTTGGCCAGTGTACCCAGATAGAGATTTGAAACCAGAAGTGCATTGACGGAGAGTATGCATTTTTCTTTTTAATGGAAGGATTTGAAGCAGGATATTACTTAAAATATATTTAATCTCCCATTAGAAATGCAGGTGACCCTATGACATCTGATCCAAACAGATGTTTTTTTATTCATATTCTATACTTTTGATAATTCATAACAAAACATAACAAATATTGAGTCACCACCCAAAATATGAGTTATGATGCAAATAGCAATCATTGCCTTGGTAGTTCTTATTATTCTTTTTAAGAAATAAAAATATAAAGACAGAAGATTGTTGTTTCCTGATATATTTTTTTTATAGATTATTGTCAGAAGTCAAGATATATCCTACTATATGTTCAAAATCCTGTCTATTTTACTATACACTAAATATTATTATTACCTATAGATACCATGGGACTCCTTGTGCATAACAGATTCCAGGCCACTTACAGAATTACGTATGAAAATGTTATCAATGAGCTGAGGAATCTGGCATTAATAACTTTGCAACGTTATAACAAATAGGTAGTCCTGATGTTTTGTTCTTATTTTAATATATCAAATATATTTCATTGCTTACATTAGAGTAGCAGATTGAAAACATCTGCTCACTTGCCACTATTCCATGAGCAGCTGAAAATCTCAGCTCATTTTCCATAGGCCTGTATGTACCAGGGCTATAATCCAGCTGCTAAGGCTTGATATGGGGCCAGATTAATACTCAAGAGCCTTTGAAATGGAAATAGTGCTTTCTTGCCAAAGATTAGAACAATGATAGGCTCCATTTGCTGTTTGCTTCTCTCTCTGCTCTTCCTGCCACCCTTCCCAACCTGATTAATTTGTCCCCTCCCACCATCCCCTCCATCCTCTCTACAGCTCCATCACCTGTCATGACGATTAAGAAGGATCGGACATCTAGAAACAGCATCTCTTTGTCCTGGCAAGAACCCGAACACCCTAATGGGATCATATTAGACTACGAGGTCAAATACTATGAAAAGGTAAGGAGGTGATGGAAAAGGTTTGGGTGGTATAGGGAAAGAGGTTACCTTCCAATGAGCTGTGCTTTTGCAAAGAAACCAGCGACATTGCTAGGAAGTGGTAGAGGTCTGTTTAAAGTAGTGGTCATGTGATACTTTTGATTTATAGGCAGAGAGGGGTTTAGAAATTATTGTGTAGAATATCCCCCGTTCTACAACAATAAGCCACAGCAGAGATGTCACGACCAAACTTAAGCCAGCTAGTATGGCATTAGAAATGACATGCATGTCCTTCCACATCAAGACCTGTGCTCTACCAATTATTTTATAGTAATTCCTCAACCTATTGATAAACTAGTCCGCAGTTCATTCTCTTCAGCCTCATTATTTGACTTTCAAATTCACATGAATTTCATTCAACACAGATAGGAATCCTGAACTAATAACAAAACCCCTGTATTATTAAACTGATGAAGAAAAGCTTTCTTGAGTTTGTACAAGGAAATTTAGATGATGAAAGTGGGTATAAGTCTGCTTCACATGATAAAATTCTGGTTCAGTAATGAAATTATTAAAACATAGGTTCACGGTTATTTATAAGTAGAATTTAGGCTGTGGTATTTCATCACTAAATAGCACTTATTTCTTTCTGGTTATAAATTAGGGTGAGGTTTGAAAGCAAGATGTATTCAAACCTTCTCATCAGAGTTGTGGGATTTTAGAGCTACTAATATGAACACAACATATTTTTGTATCTGTTGCAGTTTACAAAGAACTAAAAATAAGTTTTGTATTTATGTAGAAGTTTATATTAGAACACTTCTGCATACATTATTTAATTTAAAGTTGTCTGATAATCCTGTGAAAGCAGTCAAATAGGCTCAATTAAGAAAATTGAGTTAGTGACATTATTTGAATTTCTCACACACTCACTGCTAATAAATATTAGGGCTCTGTTTGAAATCCTGGCAGCCATGACTCCTCGTTTAGTATTTATTTCCTGAATTACCTGCCTCCATCTACATGACAATGGATCATTAGAGACATGAGAATTATTGCTATGATCAAATGTACAAAAATCATAATGTATAAACATTTCTTTGCAATATTGTGAATGTGTCACTAGATTTTGAGCTCTCTTCCTTGACTGTCTAGTTCACTAATGATGAGAAACAGAACCAAATTCTACATATATGCTAAATACTTTTTCTATCAACTTAAATAATTTTTTCTGTAAAATAAATATATTTGACTCTCATACATTCATACATTAACTCAAAGTCTATCTAATACATATCCAGCATCTTTATCTGAAAAGTATCTGTAACCTATGACCGTTTTTCTGTAATGTTCTATTTAGTTTTGGTTGAGGACATTATTCCATATAATCTATTCCAGGCCCCACCGTGGAATGGTGGAGGGACATGCCACCATTGCTCAAAATTGGGTAACTCATAAAGTGCTCAGTATACATTAATATATGTTAGAGGAAAAACACAATTCTGTGCAAAGTCAATTTTTTCTAAACAAGGCTTGACACAAATAGACTTTACTATTATTAATGTGTAGGGTAAATCTCTTAATATACAGTGTGACTCTCCCAAAGGAGGCCCTTTTGGGGAAATATTTCTAAACTTTGATCTGGAGATCAACAGCCACTGCAACTTACATACAATACAAATATAATTGATGCTGAGAAAGTTATTAATGTAGAGCTATATATAGAAGTTTGATCTTTTTTAAATTTAGTATTTTACAATTGATAGAATATTTTCTATTTGAGAATCTACAGGGCATTCCTATTAGGTTTAAGTCAAAGGGTTATTTTCCTCTTTGTAAATTTATTCTTTTAATTAGGTTGAAGCTTTTTTTCAGCCTTGGCTTTGAAGAGAACAGATTTTTGCTCAGATGTTCACTAATTGGTAAGAATGAATAACTAACTTTTCCTGCTTTATGTGCAGGGAACAAATTATTATATCCCAATTAGGAAACTCTGCAAATATTTTTGTCTTAAAAAATACCTTTAGAGAGTGAAATGATTATCATGTCTCTTTTATCTGTTACATGCTCTGTGTTAACATTTAAAATAATTGGTCTTGAATGGTTCCCCTTTTTACCACTTGATACATTGGGAAGATTTGATGTTAACATGATTTTTCTTACCTCAAAGCAGGAACAAGAGACAAGTTACACCATTCTGAGGGCAAGAGGCACGAATGTTACCATCAGTAGCCTCAAGCCTGACACTACCTATGTATTCCAAATCCGAGCCCGAACCGCTGCTGGATATGGGAGCAACAGCCGGAAGTTCGAGTTCGAAACTAGTCCAGACTGTATGTATTATTTCGGTGTAGTGCATGAGGATGGGAAATGCTGTAAAGGTGTCTGATAATTCACTCTCACTCTCTCTAAGTTTTAACTAAATGTGATAAATCGAAAGTGTATTGCTTAGGACACTTAACAATGTACATAGCATTGGGTCTGGGTATTTGTGTTTGTATGGACGTGCGTCTGTGTTTTTTTGTTTTTTTTTTCTCCTGTTTTACAAATCAAACACATTCTAATGCCTGGAATGATTCTGGTTTTCTGGTAGTCCTAAACTGCTTTCAGAAACATTATTTAGTATGGTAACATACTTCTAGTGCCTGTTAATACAGATATTCCAGGTCCATTGAATGAATGATTCAATGAATTACAATAAAGAAAAAAAAAAAGAGCTTCCTGATCAATAAGGATCCTAATTTTAGTTTAATCCAAAACCTGATTTATTACTTTCTTTACATTCACAAGCAATTTGAATAGTCTCATCTGTTTGACCCCAAATTTGGCTAAAATTGGTCTAAAGTTGGCAAACATTGTCCCCCAAACTGTTCTTTTCTTTGAATGCATTCGCCTCATATTAGAAAAGCTTTCTGATAAAATATGATTTTCAAAAAGGTAATATCATGACTAAATAAAATGAACATAAGTTAAATATTTTACTTAACTTATAAATTAATGAGCTAATAGGAGATTAAAATTGGCTTAAAGGAAAATTTGAAGAACAGATACATATACATACACATACGTGTGTGTGTGTGTGTGTGTGTGTGTGTGTGTAATCAGAAATACTTAAATAAATTTGTTAATAGATCCCAATCTGGTTAATATCCTATAGAAAAATAGATGTGATGATTGGGGTCATGTTTTCTATTAATGCATATCAATTACATCTCTAGCGTATAAGTGTCATTGTAATTATAATGGAAAAACCATGTGCATCACTATAAGTTTCTTTCAATTTAACTACACAGCTGTAAAATAGCTTAGAAAGAATCAAACATTAACACCCTTTAGAAACAGATTATCCAGGGAGGGTCTGACATAGCCCAGCCCTCCACTGAAAGTAACCCTAGTAACCTCTTTGGACTGTTTAAATATGTCATTTTCCCCTGGCACCTATATTCCCTATTTTCTAAATATTTTGTTCATGATATAAAAATATATTGGTATTGACATGGTAATATTTTTATGCCCAAATTTCATACCTAATAGAAACATTCAAGATTAACAAAAAATTATAAAAATGGCTTAAGTTACTATGATAAAGTAAATATGTTATGGCACACTTTTTGTCAGACAGATTTGCTTGCTGCTTACAATAACAAGCTGGGCATGCTGCAAGCTATTGAGGTTCTGGAGTTCTTAGAAGTCATAGGCTCACAGCAGAAACCTGACAATTCTACTCAGAGGAAGCTGCCATCCTCTAATACACAAATCTATACTTCTAGCCCTCTCCTAATCCTCCTGTGATAGAATGAGCATGGAAAAACCACTCTCTGAGGACACTGGAAATAAAATGTAAAATACCATGGAAGTCATGTGAACAACGTTGAAAACAAATTTAAAATTTTAGATAACATAATAACAAAATACAACTGCAATTTAACATTAGTAATTCTAAATCTCTTTTATAACTTTTAAGTGGTGCAAAGGAAGT
Organism: Hipposideros armiger; assembly: GCF_001890085.2. Lineage (NCBI taxonomy): Eukaryota > Metazoa > Chordata > Mammalia > Chiroptera > Hipposideridae > Hipposideros > Hipposideros armiger. Next base: position 368,237 of record NW_017732227.1, read on the forward strand.
TTATTTTGAAATGATTGTTGATTGCCTTTTTTCATGCTTTTAAATGGTTATTAGAATTAACAACAACCAAGCTATATTTAAATTTACCAAGAACGACTCCAAATCACAGATACAGAAAAAGCAAATGTTTATTATATCCTGTGATATGCATAACTTAGGCATATGAGGGCAGGAAGGTCAGATCACCACTAGATACACTTTTATTATGTTCGTTATATTTTGAAACATCAATCTAATCTTGTGTGCTCTTAATTAGCACTAACCCTATCTGATGAGTGAATTTGTAACAAAAAGTTCCAAAATTCTAATGTGATTCCAGATTTATCACAGATATTGCTGTGGTAGTGTGTTGCATGAACTTCTAAGGAGGCTTCAGTGTCTGAAACCTAAGAAATATTCCATTAAAACTACAGATTCTTAGGATTTTTGCCAAATATGTTTTATATTTGCAATACTCCCTACTATTGGTTGAGAGAGAGCAGATGAAAAGAGAGTAGAAAAAAAACCACAAGTTTTTTAACATCCCACTCTGTTTATAAAAAATGTTGAGTTACACCATTTTTTTGTTTTGTTTTGTTTTTTTAATCAATTTACTTATGTTGCTTCACCATGGAATTCTTTCAGATTTTAAATATAGATGGGGGAGGGGGAGTGTACATTGTATTAAGGGGAAAAAGACAAAATCAATTCTCACTCTATTTTTTAAAATCAAAATGATATGCAGTTGACCCTTGAACAGCTTGAGGGTTAGGGGTGCCGACCACCTGTGCAGTCGAAAATCCACATATAATTGAAGTCGGCCTTCTGCACAGGCAGATTCCCAACTGTGAATCAAAACTACATATTCATAAAAACTCTACGGATTTAAGAGTCTTATTTATTATATACTGATATTTAATAAATATAAAAAAAGACTTGTGTTTAGGCTTTTCAACACTTTGCTGTTTGTTCTGGTTTTTATTTTAAAAAATTATATGAAAAGTTCTCATTCATAACACATGTAAGTATTTCTTAGTCAAGTACAGTGTTTTGAGCTGGAGCTGTGGTAATTTTCTTATCTTGGTTCATGGTAAAGATATGGAGGCACAGTGAAGCATATATTTTCTTAAGTGCTTTAAAATGTCTTACTTCTTATATATCAGTGTTTTACATTTATTATCACCTTCCTTTCACAAATGAGGAAACAGAGGCATAGCGAGGTTAAGTAAGCTTTCTGAAGTCACACAACTGGTAGGTGATGAGTCTAATTCTAGAACCCATATATTTATGTATCAATATAATATAGATTTTATAAACATTTCATTTGACCCTGTTCTGCAAACTATTTAGTACTGTTATTTCTTTTAATAGATGGTCTATGGCACAAAGTTTATATGTTTTTTTTTCTGAGGATGCATGGCTAATAAGTAGGGTCAATGAGCCAACAATCCCCAGATTTTGGACTACGGCTGATCCTGTGCTGCTACTTTACATATTAAGAAAAAAAATATGTTAGACTAAGATACACAGAAAGCATAGAATGTATGAGCCAAAGGGTTTTTCCAGAATAAAGGCAACATCCACCAAAGCCAGGCGTACCAACAATACGGCATGTTTGGGGAAGCAGACAACCCTACTGTCTGGAAACCCTCAGTGAACAGACAACAATATCCTCAGTAGGGTTTCTATGTTGACCGAATTAATTATTATTTGCGAAGCGCTTACAATATCCCCTGGTATAGTAGGTGGTTTGTATGTGTGTGTGTGTATTTTGTGTGTAAATAAATAAATGCAGAATTTGAACATCCAAGGAGTTTCAAGAGCAAAAATATGTGGGATGAAGCTGAGTTTTGGAAGCGGCAAATTCTATTGGCTATTACTATCCAAGAAGGTGAGCGTCAGGGACAACCCACGTAGCACTCCTGAGTGCTTCCCGCCTCCTTGTCATTGTTTTTAATGAGCGGGTCTGAGCCAACTTTCATGTCTTAGACCCTGTGATTATGGGACATTAAAGGCAGCCTGACAAAGATAGAATGTAGTCATATAGAGAATTATGTATACCAAAATTAGACATTCATATATAATGTTGTAGAATATTAATTACTTCTGCCAGTTTTTCACCGGGGAAATGAAATAATAAAAAAATATAGCATTTATTAAATGCTGTATGTGTGGCACTGTTCTAAGTGTTTTATTTTATTAACTCATTTAATCCTCACAATATCACATTGTGTCACACAGAAAATGAGTACAAATCCAGGCATTTTGGCTCAGGAATTTGTACTCCTAATGAACTAAACTAGCCAGTTTATTTTAGGGAGAGAAAGATAAAGGATGGATTAAAAAGGGAAGTGGCTTGAAATGGGGTACATTTTACTGGTGGAAAGCATGTTTAAATTGAATTTCTATGACATGTAATAGATATCATTTTTTAACAGCATGCCACATACAATTATTAAACAACTTCATAACATGTAATCCATATTATTCTTTCAAATGTTTGCTCATTTCAGTAACAAAAATGATCTGATATAGGTATGTGCTTTATATAGTCTCTGGGATTCATAAATATTGTGTGCTAGAGGAAATTGTAGAGAAGTCCTAGTTTAATCCTGTCTTTGAGAGAAAAAGAAATAGATGTCTTTCTTCAATCATGTTTCCCCTCCCAGTTTCACTGACCTTTAGTTTATAAACTAGCTAAAATTTACCAGAGAATTCAGACCTTGAGTCTCTTTATAAGTTATCATAGTATACAAAATGAAAAGTATGAAATAGTTATTATTATATGTTTATGGAACATTAAATCACTTGGTTAAGTTATTTTACAAACTATTCACAGATCTATAACCAATGAGTAGGGAGGTAACAGTTCAGGTCTTACAGGAAGCAGATATCAAGATGGATTTACAAGAGCTTTATAGGGGGACATACAGGTAAAGAATAAAAAGGAGAGGAGCAGAGAGGGGGCAAGCAGCACCTCAAACTGAGGTGTAGGTCAGCCATCTCTGAGGAGACTGAGGGAAAGAGTAGAGTTGAGGAGGACAAGCCTCAGACAGTAATGCAGCTCTGAGGGCCTTGCCATTCTGATGGGGAGCCCCAGGGTGAAGCCTGCTCCTAAAAGAGTCCGGCATTGGGCAGACACGGGTTGGCTCCAGTCCCCTGCCATGTTTAGTCACTGAGGAAAGCATGGCCTGTGCATGAGGTTGCGGTGGATTTAAAGGTGCAGCAGCTGGAGGCTGTCTGCCCACTGCAGACTTGGCAGCAGAGAGATCCGAGCAGGCACTCGCGTGACTGCCACAGTGGTATAAACAATAGTTTGCTGGTACGAAAGAATAAAGTGCGGCAACAGTTTATGTTACGAGTGTGCATGCCATCCTGCGTAGTCTGAGCTCTTTTTTCATGATGCTCGGAAAATTTCTAACAGCCTATCTGCCATGTTTCTTTCTTTGCATCATTTAACTGGACCCAAAAACGATTTCAGAGAAAAGCTTCCAAATGTAGAATTTGATCAGGTAGAAGATGTGTTATTGACTTCTGGAGAGGCAAGAGCATTCAAATACCCAAACTCACTCTTCTGAGCTCTCCTTTTGAGACAGCATTCATTCTTTTGTTCAATCAGCATTTACCACAAAGGAAATGGATGTTAAAGTACGAGCAAATGAGATAGTTGTTCCAGGACCTGCGTGCATTTTAGAAAGTCTAGAGATGAGGGTATTTATGGAGTTTGTCAAGCAGTTGAAGCTGGAGGTTTAGACAGGGGACAGATCTGAAGACGTTTTCCATGTTCTGCTACAGGATTTGCGTTTTATCCTGAAAGTGATGGAGAGAGCCCTGCAAACATTTTAGGCCATGAGAATGACAGGGTCAAATTCATGGCTGAGCAAGAGTACTCTGGTGGCCAGTGAAAGCAAAGGCATACAAAAAGAGACTAGTTACAAATTTCTAATTGTAATCCAGGAGAGAAAGGAAGACATACACTAAGATATTGTAAAGGGTTTAGTGATTATTCAGATCTAGAATGATCAGGAGAGGGAGAGGACAAGGCGACTTCACATTTATGATCTACTTCCTTGCTATCACATGTTTTGGTCTGGAATCAGCACCGCTGGGAGCTCATAAGAAATGAATAATCTTGGTCCCCACACCACATTCATTGAATCAGAACATGCTTTTTCCAAAAGATACCCAGTATGAACATTAACATTAGAGAAACATTGGTCTAGGTCAAGGTCAGTAAATTTTTCCTGTAAAGGGCAAGATAATAAGTATTTTAGGCTTTGTGTATATACAGTCTCTGTTGCTCCTACTCTACTTGGCTGTTTATTTATAGCATAAAAGCTGCCATAGACGATACATGAATGAATGTGGCCCAATACAATCTTATTTATGGACACCGCAATTTAAATTTTATATAATTTTCATGTCACAAAGTCTTCCTCTTTTGACTTTTTACAACCATTAAAAAATGTAAAACCACTCTAAGCTCCTGAGCTGTACAAAAATTGATGGCAGGCCAGATTTGGTTACAGGGCCATTTTTGCCGACACCTTGCGAGTGAATGAGTGATGGGCCATTTACAAAGCTAAGAAATACAGGGAGAAGGACAACTCATAGATGGTCCATATTGAGGTCCATAGGACAGATGATATGCCACTTTTTTAAGTAAACATAAATCTTGAAGACTAAACCAGTTTAATTACAAAGCTTTAGCATTTCATTCTGGGAACTCTTACCTGTTCTCTATGTTCCTCTGCTAACTTCTGCTTTATCCATTGAGCTTCTTGCCAGTAAGTACAGAAAAAAAAAAACCAGTCCAGCGTATTTCACACAGTAGGCACTCAAATAATATTCGCATGATGCCACTGAAACAGAATATTTAATCTTATTAGTTAAAAATTCCACGCAAAATTATAGGCAATGTATACATTTTTTTAAAAACTCAATGAACAATTATTTTTACGTTATATCAGATAGTAAGCTGTATTTCAGGTAGAAGCAGAATAAATATGACTTAATTTGTCAGATTTTCCATGTAGGTGTTAGTGATGATGTGTTAATTACTGGTCTTTAAAAAAAATTTTTTTTTTCTTTCTCTTCAACCTCACAGCTTTCTCTATCTCTGGTGAAAATAGCCAAGTGGTAATGATCGCCATTTCAGCGGCAGTGGCAATTATTCTCCTCACAGTGGTCACCTACGTTTTGATTGGGAGGTGAGCTCACCGTCTGTTTTATGACTTACTTTCATTATTGCTTTGCTTGCTCCCCGCCTCCCCCAACTGCTGCTACAATCTAAAGACTGTGGTCAATAATGTATTTGAACCAATAAGAATGTCTCCGTTGGTATTGTAGATCTTTCTATCCTCCCTTCTTTTGTTTCTTCATCTTTAGCTTTGATTTTCTTTTTTCCATTAAATTCCCGCCCCACTCTCCAACACACACACCACTTTTCTTCTCTCTTTTGACCTCACGCCCAGTTTTTCCTTTCTTTTTCCAATTATCCCTTCGCTCTTCAAATACACCTCAGGTTTCCCTGACGCTTTCTCACCCAGAACACTGGTAACACTGCACAGCCCTAATCACTAACAATGGAGACTTTACCCTTCATTCATTCTAACAGCAGTTGTTAAAAAAAATACTATAAACACTTTCTAAGGCCATTATAAAAACTCAACTGAAGGAGTCTGCACAGTGGGGAAGCAACTCTACATATCTCCTCATTAGGCAGCTTTCCAGTGTCCCCAGAGAAAGAGGCTTTCTATAGAGGATTTAGAAAATATGAAGTCATTAAACTTTCACTAAAGCATTTAATTGTTTGAGGAAAATGCTTTATTTTTGTGCTTTGCACATTCTGAGCATAGATAATTGTTTTAAGTCTATATTTTTTCTGTGTTCTCTTCCCTTAATTTATCTCTAGGTTCTGTGGCTATAACAAGTCAAAACATGGTGCAGATGAAAAAAGACTTCATTTTGGGAATGGACATTGTAAGTTTCAAAACTGTTTTGGTTTTACCATTTTGGTTGTAGCGGTTGTTGATTTATAATTGGATAACTGCATCCTGACAAAGAGAATTCAAATGTAGTTTTATGGAAAAATTGAGCAAATTACATTTATTTTAAACAGGGAAGGAGATTCATGGCTCTGCATTAAGTAATTTTTACACGGCCCCATTTCAGGATACTTAAGCTAAAATGAAGGGTAAACTGTGGTTTATATTCAAATAATGCACACGATGGGGAGTAAGTACTATAGTCAGCTCTGCATAACTAAAAGGAAAAGTATATCTTCAATTTCCTTATTACTGTCCTTTGCTAAAACCTAAATAAGAGCCTTTCCCATTTCCTAACTGCCAAGTAATGGTAAACAACCTCTGTTTATGTAAAATGCCTTACTCGATTTTTATCAGCCAACCAGGAGAGCTCCTTTAGAATAAACTGTTTATTTTTGTAGCTACATGATATCCAATTGGTAGGAAAGTCAGCAATTCCCCCCATATTTAATATCAACCAATTTAGTTCTTTTAAAAATATTTTCTAAAAGAAATACTCTTTTAGGAAACAAAATATTTGTATCTACTAAAAAGGCTCATTTTTTTTTTTCTTCTGGTAAAACGAATCATCCCAGGCAGGTACTTGGCTTTTCCAGACTATGACTCAGTTTAATGTGGCAATTACTAATCAGTGGCCTTAAAGGGAATAGCAGGTTGTGATGGAAATTAGTATGGAGACAGTACTCAAGCTTACGTGCTCTCAAATAATCTCAATATAGCTAGTACAGTCTTCTATGCATTACGTTCTTTGTCATTCAAACTATTGCCTTCTAAAATTATTTTCAACTCAACATGATACTTTAGTTGTAACTCAAGTAAAAATTTGATGACCTGTTACTGATGTGCAGGAGGCAGACCTTAACTTGAAAAAAAGAAAAAAAATGTCTTTCAAAATGCAAATTGATGTGGGATGGACGCAGTGCAAGAGTTTACAACGCATGTTGTTTGTTTTGTTCATCTTATTGCTGTCATTATAAAATAATTCACAAAAAAAGCCAAAGTACTACCTTTCTAATATAAACATTTCATCATTTCAGATTAGTTAGACTAGTCATAAAAGAGTACATGAACAAATTAAAGTATACTTGTCTAGCTTTTTTTTTATGGTTCCACAAAACACTGAAAATTGCCATGCATATATTAGTCAGACCAGTTACATTCCTTTGGATTAAGTTGCTCTTAATTTGAGTTGGACAGTCAATGTAAATATTGTCTTTAGAGCAAAACCATACTGATTTGGTTCTTTATATGGGAATTATAAATCTCATGAATTTGGAACATTAATAAATTGTGTGTCAATTGTACGCAGATTTCTATATCACTCTGGTCTGTTTTAGCTCTTGGTTTTTATGGTAAAGTTTGTTGAAACTTTAATTTTTTTTCAAATACACAATATTCTTATGATAGACAAACAAAAAGACATGCACTTTATCCTAGCTGCAAGGGCATAAAGGAACTTATATGCATGTCGTAAACTTTCTGCGCCTTAATACTGCAGCTGGTTTATTTTAGACCATTTATTTGGTATTACTTTAAAAAGCTCTAGCTATGAACTATTCCCTCCAGCCTTGTTACAAATCCCATAATATCGCTTCAAAAGGAAAGAAATGTGTTTCACCTCCTAAGATCCTGTCCCATTGCCCTCTCTGGCTGGGCCTTTTTACTTTTTTGCTATCCTTAGGGCAACTCATGCTGGTAAAATGGAAATGTAAATTATTGTGTTTGCACAGAACGAGCTGTAAAGTAGTGCAGCTTAACACGTGTGCATGTGTTTATTATCTGGTTTTCTTGACACAGCCCAGTTACTCTGTATGTTGCCCTTAATTATTGGTGTGAGGGGATTATGTGCCTTGCATCCTGAATCACCCGATTCCTGGAATCTCTGGAGTCTGCTGTTAAAAATCAGCAGCCAGAGCTCCCACAGGGTACAGGCCATTTTACTTGGGGATGTGTGTGTGTGTGTGTGTGTGTGTGTGTGTGTGTGTGTTTATATTTGAATTGTTTCCCCAAATGTCATGTGGATAGAAAAGTGAGTTACTTTATTTTAATTAATTACAATGAATTTGATTGATTTTATTTGGCAATGATTATTTAATTCCCTAGGGTTGGCAGGTACTGAAGGGTAACTCTAAAGCACAATTTCAAGGCTTTTAAAGCCAGTGCTGACTTTAAATTATTTGTGACATTGTTTCTGGTAACTCATTTCATCATCCTTTTGTAAATTTTGATGTCAGTAAATCTCTCACAAATTGATTTCCTTAAGTTTAGCAAGTTTAGCATTTGTAATTGCTTAACTGGAAAATAATTCATTTTAACCCCATTTTTAAAGTGTTTTTTTTTTCTTGAAAAAGAATGCTAGATTTTCTTCTTACATTACCATTTCCTTACCTTACTATTACTAGAGACAAAACAAAACTGGCTAAACACAAATCATAACTGCCATTTGATGGGCGTTGTCATTAAAATGTAACCAAATTGACTAAACAAAAAGATTCTGACAAGGCTTTATTTCCTAACATCTTTTAGTATGTCTATGGCTACTTTTACTGTTCTACTTATTCCAGAGCTTTTGTTTGTATGATAGTTTGAAAGTATGATAGGTTTCCTTCATCTGTTTGCTTGTTTTAAGGGTAAAGCGTTTTAGAAGCAAAAATGCTAGAAGTAGTTTTAGTGTAGTAATAAATTATAGTAGACCCCTGGACTAAAAAGCTTCTCTGCCATCTGCTTTTATAGGGAGCAATACTGTTTGGAATAATGACAGAAGCATGCAAACTCATCTGTGAACTCAAGAGAAATGGCCATTTCTAATCCCAAATTCTATCTCCAGGAAACCTCAATGATATGAATAATTGTGAATAAATATTCTTACATAAAAATAGTAATAATGACATTTTGGGGTGCTAACTACATAACTGGCACTTGCACTAGGCACTTGAACAGCAAGCTTTCAAGAGCTTTCTTTTCTATGATGTCTAGCTAAGTATTTTTGCTGAGCTACTCAAAATAGAAAAACTTCAAAACTGGAGTTTTCACTTCAAAAGCTATTCCACACATAGTTTGCCTTAAGCAAGGGCAAAAGACTTGCCTTTTCCTCATTTCTGTGGATATTGACTCCCTAGCTATCGTGCCTTCTCAAGTTATTTGTACCTTGCCTCAGGATAGAATAGCTACTCTTTTGTCGGGTCAGTGTCAACACCAGGCAGGAGTAACAGTGTTAGCCTTTCTTCTGTGTTTTCCATTCACTCCCTCACTGGCCCATTTCTGTTGTGCTGTCTCAATGCATATAGTCACAGGACGCAGAGTAGGGAGTGGGAATGGAGTCAATGGAATTGTAATAGATAAGCATGATATCAGGGGTGGGAGGGCAGTAAATGGGGGGAGGGGATTGTTACTTTGTGAGGGGTGAAAAGGATAACTATTGCATTGTTCTGTACACCTGAAACTAACAATAAAATAAAGGAAAAAGAAAAAAACCGTCTGAGAAGTTGCTAAGGAAAATAGTTTTTTACCTCCTATCTCTCCTGGCCACCATTTTTTTTATTCCATTTGTTTTTATGTCTATGTGTCTTTACTTGAAACCTCTATGGAAGCTTTGCAGGAACGTAAATTATAATATGGTATAATCATGACATTTATGAAGTGTGTGTAGGTCACACATGGATCATTTTGTAGCCCAAACTCTGAAATCTTGGACTCATTAGCCCAATGTCCATTGTGCTGAAGTTTCTCAGAACAATTCCTGTCATCACAGTTTCTGCATCTATTTCATACAAACTACAACACTTACTCAAAGAAATCTGGTCATCACAGATTTGTTCAGTTGTAATTTTGCCCAAAAGATTCTTCCATTATAAAGTGATATTGGAAAAATAATATCTTATTTTAGAATTTAAAAATCCTTCAATATTCTAGTGTGATAAATGAAAAAAGATATCATCACCATTAAACATCCACCTCCCTTGCTAAAACAATGTTACCAAAATTAGAAGGAAAATCAATAATATGGAGATAAATTACATTTCCTTTAATGTTACAGCATGTTTATGTACTTTAATAGATCTTAGGCTCACTTTTTAAAAATTTAATTTTCTTTCAAAAAATTAGTTTATTGAACATTCCAAATTGTTTCTAATATGAGTTATTTCCCCCAAATGATAGAAAACTCATTAATATTAAATCAAATCCAAAATGATTCTCCAGTAAGTTTTGTCTTTGCTATTTTGATTACAGGGTATCATGAAAAATTTTCACGTTCAGAATAATTAAATAAATTATGAAGGGGATTTATATTTAATAAGCTATAATATAATTTATCTTTGGAATTTAGCTCCTTAGCACCATAATTAAGCTTATAGAGAATAATTATATTGCCTTTAACTATGTTGAAAAGCTACACAATAAGATTTTAGTTAACTGATGCTATATTAATGTATACATTAATACCCATATTATATATACATAAACTCCTATCTTAAACTCTATAATTGTAGAGTGGGACTTTGAATGCGAATGTTAGTAAAAGCAAAAGTGTCAGATAGAAAGCATGCCATCTTATACACTTTAATATATCTGTAATTACAGTAGCTATCTCCCTTATGAAAGGATTTCACAAACTTTGACTTATTGTCAGATGTGGCATTGTGATAGATACTTTGTTACTGTTTGTAAAGTCATAAACATGTGATAGGGTGATGGCATTCATTCACTAGTGCTTCTGGTAGTAATTACTGGGCCTACACAATTCTGAACCATCTTTAAGATCCCCCTCCATGAATGTCCATTTTCCTTTTAGTGTTTTTGCAGAGAAAGCTCACTGCGGTTCATCGTTATGTTTCATTACGGGGAACTTCTGTTCGTAAACTGTTCAACACTTAGTTCAACCTGTCTGCCAATTTCTATGATACCCTAAAATAAACTGAAGGTTGGTGCCCTGTATCATAATGGGGATTATTTTTAACCAATCACATTATCACAAAATATGCTCAATAAAAGTTTTATAAATCTAGTTACAATAATGCCTTTTCTTCCTTCCCTTCAACAGTAAAACTTCCAGGACTCAGGACTTACGTTGACCCACACACATACGAAGACCCTACCCAAGCAGTTCATGAGTTTGCTAAGGAATTGGACGCCACCAACATATCCATTGACAAAGTTGTTGGAGCAGGTAACCACCACCATGATCCCACTGCCAATCTCGTGTGTTTGTTTCAAGTTACAACCACACATAAGAATCCTGCCTGAGATTGCTCAGGTTCTCAAGCCTATGTATACTGCTATGAAAAAGGACATTTTCTGATTTGATTTCATGATCAGAGGCAGGGAATACATAAATGGGTATTTAATGGAATATATTGATTTCAAAGGTGCCAGACCTACAGACTCATAGACAATGGCCAGCTTTTTATTTTCTGAATTTCAGAGGTGGCAGCAGCTAAAGCTCATTCTTTCTGTGGCTACGCTGATCAAGTGTCACAAAGACTATTTGGCTAAGTAGGGATAACAGGATAAAAGTGTCTTACTTTAAATAAGCCCACTAAGTGAAATTTTGGATTTGTAGAAAAAAGGTAATTTTAGAATCCTCTTTGGAAGTTAAAAAATAGACAACACAAAATAAAATCATAAACGACAAATTTTATGACAACTATTTTGAGTGGATAGTTTAAATAATATGAAGTGCTCCATTTTAATACTTGCCTGTAATTTTATATAGCCTTAATTTATTTGTATTGATCTTTGTTTTCTAATAGACATCTCTTTGTCCTACTCATTAATTTGCTCTATCATAATTCATTAATACACACCTATGAAGTGATTAACAGTTGTCATATTTCTGATAAAATTATAGAAATTTACAAAATAACAGTATTTTATACATTTGCACATAAACATATGGATATCCACAGTACATTCAATGTGCATTTGAATACTATTACTCAAAAGTAAAAATAAACAGTATTGTACTATAATAGTTTTATACCATCACCTCATTTTTCAATATTGCTTGAAAAACAAACAAAAAGTAGTTATGTTGATGTGGGAAATAGAGTGAAAGACTGAGAAATTAGGTCATTGAATTATGCATAACATATCAGATCAATTTTCTGCAAGTACTATATTTATGATTGATGTTCTTTATACAAATGTGCATATAATTTTCTGGGTTTTTTTCATACACCAAACCAGTGTTTAGAACTCAAGCCGTATTTACTCTTCAAGCAGTACCATCTGAGTCATTCCTATTATCTAAATAAAATGATAATTTACTAAATCTTCTTTTAATTTTCTTAATGTTGTATCCTCTTAAAACTCACATATTATGTAATATTAAAATATTAAACTAGTGATTCATGAAAAGAAACTAGAGTTTTCCTTTTTATTTTTTCACAATCTAAGACTTAAGGATATCTACCTTTATCATACGTCTATGCCAATCCAGTTAAAACAGGTATGTCCTGTACTCACTTCCATTTGTATAGTTCTGCTCTGTGGCTGCTCCATGGTCAAAGGGTGCTTGGCATTTTTTTGTGTTGCCCCACAAGAGTGCACTGTGCTCCAGCATGGAAGCCACAATGGCAGAACAAGGACTTTTCACACCCAACTGGAGAATCTGATGAGAGGAGGAAAAACCCACTTATGCTCCATTCATGTTCAGAAGGCCTACAGACACATTGCGAACGTGAAATTTGAGAGCCTCTGCATTAGTAAAAGCTTATACATACAGATGCTATTGACAGACAGATTTCTAGAACATGGTGGTGTAAGACAAAGTGCACTCGTTAAAACTGGTATCTGATAAATGGGGGATAAACGAAAGGGCTACTTATGCTGAAACAGTAATCTCTGATGCTTATTACAGATTACTACCAATTCCCTTTTCTCTTTCTCTATTCAAACATGCTGTAAAAAATTAGGCAAATGCCCCAATTTCAGAGTTTTGCTGCCAATATTCACATTTGCCACATTAAGAGTAATAAAACTGCACTTATTTGGTTTGCAAATAAGTATGTCTTCAAGGTTGGTTATGCTTCTCCTAGAAGATTTCAATGTGCACACTCCATTCTAGTCTGTCTTGAACAGTCTTTAAAGGCTGTGTCATCACCAGGATAAAATATGAAATTGAGATTTTGAAATATTTTGTTCTGCAAAATTTTAAATATCCACAGAAATAGATAAAATTGTTTGGGTATAATGAACCTGCATGGACCCATTTCTACAACAAATATAACAATCCACTCGTGGCCAGCCTTCCTTCATCTATACATTTACCCACTTCCTATATCCTTTTTAATTTTAAAAATAATTTTGTATATAAAAAATGAATACTTATGCTAAATTAATTAGCAACCCTCTTTCATTGTTAAAAGCCTGAATCTTTTGGTCAATGACAGAACTTTCACAATTAAACATACAGAAAGACTCTATATACATGTATGTGGGCTAATCCTCTAGTTTTCTGTCAGAGCTTTTCTACAAAGAAATAGGTAAAACAGAGAGTGTTAATTTTATTTCCTAATCCAACCATTATTTCAAAGATTACTGAAAATTTCTAAAGGTAGAAAATATTTATTGAACTCCTATTCTATGCTGGTCATTCACTGATATTGTATTAAACTGTAGGTAAGTATTATCTTCATTTCACCAGATAAGGAAACAAAAGGTGAAAACTTGAATGGCCCGTGGTCACATAGGTATTAGGTAGGAAAGCAAAATTTGAATTTGCACTATTCAACTTCAAAGTCCTTGCTAGACACTGATGATCACAATGGTGTCTTTTCTAAGATTTTTCTGAGGATGAATTGCGATAATTTGCGTACAGTGCTGAGCTGACATACCAGCATTGTTCCATCTGTATTTTTATTTTGCTTCTTTTTACTAAAACAGTAAAAGGAGAATGGGCTTTGAGGCTAGTGCAAAGAGTGATTTTATTTAAACACAAGTACATTTTTCCTCCATTTTAAATAAAATGGGTGTAAAAAATTTAATTTTGAGCAACTGTGCATCCTAAATGCACTAATTATCATAAAGCATACTTTATTTTTAAAAAACAAATACTGCAATTATTGAAGTAAAAAAATCACGCAGTATCTTTTCAAATGATCTTTTTGTAGGTGTGCTTTTATATAGAAATAATAGGATCTAAATTTTCTTCCTCATAGGTGCAAAGTTAATTAAAGAATACCATGTAACATTCGGCTAGGTGGAAAGGTCTAGCATTGTGTTTTCCCAGTCTTTGTTAATTTTTTGAACACAGTTCTTTTAAGTTATAATAAAGATAATTAAATTCATATTTAACATTTCTATGTCTAATATAATATATTGGTGACCATTTCTAGTGTTTGATGAAATAATCACATTTCTACATTTTGTGATTTTTAAAAATTAGCATTACTGAAGCATGGTTTTCTGAATTTTGAAGGTAGACACGTATGTGCATATGTCCAGATAGCCCATTAAAGACAAAGAAAGGAACTCTAATCTGCCCACTTGAACTTCAAACCCTTCCCCTTAATCTCCCTAGTGAGGTACTTGTACAAAATGCTCTCCTCTAGAAACACTTGCCTAATGTGACATTATATCACCATCATCATCACAGCCATCTCTTCTTATATTAATACAGTACTTGGCATTATTAACAGCACTTTCATTTTTATTCTTCAATTTGTTTTAACTCATGAGAGGTAAATAAGTAATTTATTCTTCTTAGGGTGGGTTTGAGCTTGGAAAGGAAAATAGTGACTAACACTTAGACAGCACTTACTATGTATCTGGCACTCTAAGTGCTTTACATACATTAATTCCTTTAATAGCACAAAAACCTTGTAAGATGGACACAATCGTGTTTGTATTCTATAGATAAGGGGACAAAAGCACAGAGAGGTTAAGACAGCCACTTAAAATCACACAGCTAATTAGTGACAGAGGCAGAATTAGACCCAAGACAAATCAATTCCAGGATCCATGGTCTGTCCCATAGCTCTTACTGTCATGTAAACTGACAAATAAGTGACTTGTCATTTATAATAAGTGGTGATTACATCCAATTTTTTTTCTGTCAATGCATTTTATTTCTTCAAATTTTTCTAATTTAAGTATAGCTGGTATACAATCTTATATTGGTTATAAATGTTTTAGGTGTACAATATAATGATCCGACATTTTCATGCCTTACGATGTGATTGCTACTAATTCTAGTAATCATCTGTCACCACGTGAACTTATCACAATATTATTGACTATATTCCCCTTCCCCTTTCACCCATCCCTCCACCCCATCCCTCCTGGTAACAATCTGATTGATCTGTTTCTATGAGTTTGTTTTTATTTTGTTTTGTTTTGTTTTGTTTCAGAAACCATATATAAGTGAAACCATATGGTGTTTGTCTTTCTCTGCCTGGCTTATTTTACATAGCATAATAATACCCTCTAGGTCCATCCATGTTGTCACAAATGGCAAGATTTCACTCTTTTTTATGGCTGAGTAATATTCCATTGTATAAATGTACTACTTCATCTTTATCCATTCATCGATTAATGGACATCTAAGTGGTTTTCATATCTCAGCTATTGTAATAATGCTGCAATGAACACAGGGGTGCATATAGCTTTTAGAATTAATGTTTTTGTTTTCTTTGGATAAATACCCAGAAGTGGAATTGCTCCATTGTATGGTATATCACTTTTTTTAGTGTTTGGAAGATTCTCCATATTGTTTTTCATAGTGGCTGCATCAGTTTGCAGTTCCATCAACAGTGCACAAGGGTTCCCTTTTCTACACATTCTCACCAACACATGTTATTTGTTGAAGTTTTGATACTAGCCATTCTGACCAGTGTGAGGTAATATCTCATTGTGGTTTTGGTTTGCATTTTCTGATAATTGGTGATGCTGAGATGACATCCAAATTTAAAACATGATCCATTACACCATATTGCCTTATGATAGTAGCAGAACTTTCAGAAAATGAAAATTCATTATGGATGCCTCCTAATGGTTTGCCCAAAATTAATGTTTACGCAAAATAAACTGGAGCTCTCTGGTAATGTTTCAATAATCCGGCATAAAGAAACAAAATCTTACTCTTGCTTATAGATTCTAACAATGATTCTAGCTTTGCATCATAACTTCCCTTCCTAATACTCACACATCCATAATGACATATTCTTCCTTAAAAAAATCAATGACCGTTCTCAAGTTCTGTCCCTAAGTCTCCCTGTAATCCTAAAGAACACTCTAGCTGCGAATATTGTTATCTTCTCTATACTTCCTCTGCCTTATTTACCATTAGATCTCTGCAGTCTTCATTGTGTCTGTCATTCTGTTACCAATTGATGAATATTTATTAAGTAAATGTATGAATAACTACGTTTGGACCTTAAATGACTTTGACAAGTTGCAGCATAAGTCATTGTTTTAAACATAGTAGTGAGACTGGATGACTAAGAAAGGGTCAAGTCTGGGGAGTTGAGAAGCAAGTCATTTGTAGTGATGCAGCTGCAGATCAGTAAGACCACCTGCTGCTTCTGTGGGTCGAACCACTCGGACGAAAAATAGAGAAGCATCTTACTTGTTGACACCATCTCTCTGGCTCACCCATGGGACATGGAGATTATACAAAACTCAGTGAGAATGTTGGATCAAGACTGTTAGTCCAGTCCATAAAGAGCCTACAAACAGATCATTCAGTTAATCCATTTCTAAAAAAAACCTTTCGTTTGATATTAAAAAAAAAACCCAATGCATCTTTTAGATGTTGTAAAAAACCAATCTAATAATCCCCACAATATTAGGATTTCTATATGAACAAGGAACATTATATGGATGGCATCACTTTGTGACTATCACTACAGCAGCAATAGAGGCAGAGATATTAATGGAAAGGGTCTCTAATCTCATAAAGCTCAAAATATAATGAAAAAGCAAATCTTCTCAATAACAACGTATATGAAGATAGTGCTGAAACTAGTTCCAGGGAATTTTATAGCAATTGGATTAGACCAGGGGTCGGCAAACTGCGGCTCGTGAGCCACATGCGGCTCTTTGGGTACATGTGGCTCTGAAGTAAAATTGAAAATGAAAATAAAACTATCATAGTTTCCTTTATAAAATTTTTAAAGGATATTATTCACATAATGGTGATTTCATTTGTTTTATGGCTCTTGAATAATTTTTAAATTGTTGTGAGGGACAGGATTGGCTCTTCCATCTCAAAAGTTTGCCGACCCCTGAATGAGACTATTTAAAAGTCAGCAACACTTTCTATTCAACAAATTCTGGATTAATTGCTCATTTGAGACAACTTTTTTAGTGGAAGACATTGAATCTGAGAAAATATTTCTACAGTGATTCTATAGATAAAAATGTGCTATCTTTTATTTGATACTGTGATATTATGGTTCACCTTCTAGAAGTCCAGAGAACTTTATAACTACTAGTATGTCTATAATGTAATATGCTGATGCTCCAATAAAATGAATTGATAGCAGATGCTTTGATTTTCATTTTCCAGGAGTCTGAGTATATCGTTAAATTGGCCCTTTTAGTACAAACAGAATAGTTAGAAACATCTGAAATTTAATCCAATGCTTAACCCATAATATCCCTGCCAGTCTGTTGATTACCCTGAGGAAATGGAAGCTATAAGAATAAGGAATGACAAGTCTAATAGCTAGATATAGCTTTCAACATTCCTCTTGTTCTTTTTACATTACTCACAGTGTGGGACTTAAAAATATATGAGGCTTCTCACAAGGTCCATTTACCACTAGGGTATGTATGTCCCAGGGCTTCTTAGGGAGTCTCAGGTTACCATCTTCGAAAATCATTTGGAGGTCTACAGTGCACATCTTCCAGGTCAAAGGCATAAATATTTTGTATGAAACTATTAATAGGAAATAATTGCTCTCTACTGCTAATTTTTTATGAAATAGTTCCTTCCCTTTTGTTGTTGATTTGTTCTTTGCATTCTAACAGGCGAATTTGGAGAGGTGTGCAGTGGTCGCTTAAAACTTCCATCAAAAAAAGAGATTTCAGTAGCCATCAAGACCCTGAAAGTAGGCTACACAGAAAAACAAAGGAGAGATTTCCTGGGAGAAGCAAGCATTATGGGACAGTTTGACCATCCCAATATCATTCGACTGGAGGGAGTTGTTACTAAAAGTAAGTAAAGTCAGGAGATCAAAATTTGTGTATTTTGAGCAGAGGTTGTTTAAACCCAATCTCAACATTTAAAGTTTTTTTTCTTTTTCTTTTCCATAAGTACCTATCATTCCTAACAAAAAGACCAGTTTAGGATTAACATGTCTTTCTATGACAAGAGAACAAAGATATTTAACTAGTATTATATTGGCAGTGCTATTCTAGGTCTTAAAAAAGTTAAAAAATTTTAGAAGTGAAACTTTGGACTATATTAATACAGAATAATTAAAATGGTTAAGAAGTGAATTTTTGAAAACTTTCTGTTATATACAGTAGCAAGGAAAAACAATGACTTAATTTTGACAGAAATTGTCAGGAACTCCCAGCTAGCTGCTTTTTCTTTTATTGTTCACCAGTTTTATTGAAGCTTCCAAGTTTTTTTCCCCTGTTGCTTTTGGGAAGTTATGGGAGTTTTGGGAATGCTTCAGAGCTGTTAAGATTGGGGTCACATTAGACTCAAGACCTTTTCTTGGTTCTCTGTGGATTTCAAACAATACTGATCTACACTCCCACATGGATTCTTGACTGGTCTGGGGAGCTCTGGCCCACAGCCTGTGATGGAGAGCTGAACTTATTTCCATGATGGTTTCTCCAGCCAGACTCAAAAGGGATCCTGTGAGGCAACTATGTGATTTTTGGCTCCAATCCCAATGAGAACCTCTTGAGAATGCTCTGGAATTTTTTTTTTTCCCTCAAGATTTTGGAGCACAAAATGAAGGATAAGGTAAATTGGCAGCAAACTCCTCAGAATGAAAGATGACATATGGCAGGGAATTTGGCATCCATTCAGGGATAATTCATTGACACCATATTTACATATTCTATGGCTACCAACAGACATTACACATTATGTTTTTCACAATGATATTTTTCTTTAACATTACATAAAGCACTTTCCTATTGGCACTAATGCCTATTCTCATTTTAGTGTGACTAAAAAGGCCAGTCTTTCTTCATAAGAGCATAGTATAATTGAAAAATACTTTGGTATCCGTTAGAGTTTTCTTACATAATCAATGGGATTAAGAACTTGACAATGTAGAATAATTTACCCATAAACTTTAAATCCATATTAAGTTATGTAAGAAGCATTTTTCTCTTCTGTATGTGTGAAAATTAGACCATACTAGTAGTAACACTGAAATATTTTCTTACGAAAAATTTTTTATATTTTTTAAATTAATAATAAAATCACTGGTAGTAGTTGTAAGGATTGGGAAAATGTATGAATCCTTTGTTCCTTTAGAGCAAGACTGTAATACTTAATATCCATGGAATAGAATCATGTCTCAGTGGTGTTTTAATAGTCAATTAGCCATTTATTCTCCTCCATAGCATCCTTACCAAGGATGTCTGTCCTTCATATCTTGAGCCCTACTGAGAGAGGAAACTCTTTTGTACTTATGTAACCATTCTCTTTTTTTTTTTTACTCAATTTTCACAAGTTTTTCTTTTAGAATTGACTATCCTGTGCTCGACATTGTACTACAGACATTATTTTATTCTTACCACTACCCTGTGAATTAGATATAATTTCATTTTACATTTAATAACTAAATAATAACTAAAGAGCAAGTAGCTTGTCTAACTAGAAAGTGCTAGATATGGCATTGGGAACTTGGTCTGCTGGTTTCACCTCTATTACTAACTCTAGACAAAAGGATACTTTTTATCATTATATTCTACTTATTTTTTTATATCTTGATTTTTTTATATTCCCTAATAATTTGACCATAGCAGGGCATTCATCAAGCTTCAGCAACTTTCTGTAGATAATTAATAACCTTTAATACCTAAAATAAAATAAAAATTCTCATAGAGGGCAAATCAATGTTATTTGATCATCAGTAATGAAAACAGAACCTGGATCACAGTAGGTACTGAATTTAGCAATGTTAAGGAGTAAAAGATTGATTGATTCATTAAATGAATGAATGAATAAAAGGATAAATGAATAAAAGAACAGTGTCTTCTACCAATAGGTCTTTCTTTAATGTTTGGTTCATTTAATTGAATGCACATTTCAAAGAAGCACAATCGTGTAACTGCTTGCAGCACTCAGGGAGTGATGGAGAAAATGAATAGATTTTAGCATGGGCAGAATTATCACCTAACTTCTCCAACACCTCCAACTAAGAAAAAATAAAATAACAGTAAGTATTAGGTTTAAATTTAAGCTTATTGATGGACTCTCATGTATTATCAGATGTGTGGTGATTTTTTTTTATTTCCTGTGTTATGAATTATTGAAAACAACTTGCTAAAATTTGCTAGCTGTTTCCTATAAATTCATTACTGAATAATAAGCAATATTAAACCAAAATTATTTTGGTGGGGTTTTTTTAGATATACAAATGAAGTAATCAAATATGAATTATGGTCACTTAGCAAAGAAACCCATAAAAAAATCCCCAAGACCAAAAACCAGGGGAAAAAAACACATTAAGGAAAAACAATGACCTTTAAAAATCATGGGTACTATACATTAAATGTCTTATTTAAGTCTGATTCTATAACATTCTAATATGGATTACAACTACCTCCTTCTTAGAGAGAAAGTTCTAAATTTGATATATCTCGCTGGTCAAATAAGCATGTAAGAAGCTTCCAAATCTGACTATATAAATCCCAGTCATCTCATATAGTGCAGACAGAATAGAGTTGCAGACCTAGAATTAGATTTTGAGCTCCTTTAGTGACACATATTTAAATGCTCTAAGTCTGGCACCCTGTAATATCTGAGAAAAAATAGAAATGCCATAGAATAAATTTAATATGTTGCATTTAACATATAAAGAAGACAAGTTTTTGCCAGAATAAGGTATTCAATCCTGCTATTACTTTCATTGTTTCCTCAGACTATAAAGTGGCTAAAACAATCTGCCTGCAAAATTTAAACACACACACACACACACACACACACACACACACACACANCTGCCTGCAAAATTTAAACACACACACACACACACACACACACACACACACACACATACACACACACATACACACACACACACACCCCTAGAGTGATGCAGAGCTTATAATTTAATGAACAAAATTGTATTTAAAGAAGAAAAGCAAGCATATTGGTAATGGGGTTAAGAATGAGAGGGTCACAGTTCAAGTTTTGACATCCCTACTGGTTGTGAGACCTCTAGCAAATCAAACCACTCAGAGACTCATGTTCTTCACTTGTAACATGGAATTAGCAGTTTTACTATGTCCAGATACTTTAAAGATAAAATAAGATTACATAGAAATACACTGTTAAGTGGAATAGAGCTATGAAATTCTAAATTTCCACTTCTGGGGGATTTGAGATTTTGCTAGTTAATATCAGGATTATAGAAGAAATACTTGAAAAAAAATCTCTCTCTTTTTTTTTTTTTGCTCAAAGATAATTCTTTTTATTATTGCTATTAATTATGTGCTTTGAAGCACAAGCTCTATTACAATGTATCATTTTCAACTCATTTAGAGAAAGCTCTTTATTCAATCATTATATTTTCATTTATTTGAATTGAGCCATAAACAATTTTAATGGTACATTTTGAGCCTGATGGTCTTAAACAAGAGAAGGTGAGAGAGTCTCTGATCTTCAAAGTAGCAGAAAGCTGGGGACACAGTCTTTGCTCAGAACTTGGCACTAACATGTGTTATCAATTTTACTTGAAGTTCAAAAAGATGAAACTTTTTTAAAGCAAATGTTTGATATTTCTGCCATCACACCATTAGTCAAATGATGTTCAGACTTCAAGAACTCCATTGGCCACTTTTCACCTAGTGAAATAGAAGGGATTACATTTAATGAAATTGATGTGTTTCTTTTGTTGTTGTTATTTGGGGAGGGATTATTTACTGAAATTAAAAAAATAATAATAATGCAACTTAACTATAACCTTGTATTATTGAGGAATGCCATGAGCAGAACTTTATGATGATTTCTCACAATTAAAACATTTCTATGTTGGTGTGAGCATCCACTTCACAAAAAAACTTAGTCATTCGTTTTCACCTTTGAATCTCCTCCACACATGATAAGGAAATACTGCAGGAATAAGATGTCATTCTTTAGTGACAATGCCAAATTCTTGCTATTTCCTGTTTGCTTCTCTCTAAAGGTATTCTTCTACACTTGTTTCAAGGGTACTACACTCCAGGTCATATTCTCAATAGGCAATATATAATTGTACTTATTCTATTAATAATTTACAGAAATAGTTTGTTAGAATATTTGGAAACTCTGATGACACAAGTCATCATGTAATTGTGACTCTAATTTGATAAATGAGTTGAGAACATCTCTGTATAATTGCCCATATCAACAAAACTAAGAAAATCTCCACTCAATATGTCAGAGAAAAAAAAAATAAGGTAGGGACTGATTTTTTACATGTCTAAAGAACTTTCCTTATTTCTTCAGCATTATCCACTCATGTCTCTGGGTTGAATTGGCCACACTTGAATTACAAAATAATGTGTTGTATATTTTTCTCAATCATTTAGATAGGATGAGTTTTTGGTAGTTTAGAAAAATTAAATTCAACTTACAAAATTTGTTAGAGCATGACTTACATGTGTCCCCAAAATGTCTTTTAAAACGTGCTAGTTTAAATTTACAATAACTCTCATAAAGGAAGAAGAAATATAATTATACACTTATTTAATGACTGTCTGAGTAATTCTGGTAAACCCTTGCAGAAAGGAAGAAAAAGAAACACCCCTAACTAATGAGGCTAGTGATATCTTGATATCAACTCATGTAAGAATATTATCAGAAAGGAAAATAACAGGTCAGTGTAACACATGACAAAAACTCAACAACACTGGAAAAATTATGAAGCTTTGGCTAGCAATGTTTTTCAAAAGATACTACATCATGCCCAAGTTTAGTTATTCCAAAAATGCAAAGTTGGTTTAATACTTACATTCAAGAAATTCATATTAATAGATAGAAAAGAAAAAGTCAATCTCAATAAATGTGGAAAATAAACAATATTTTAATTTAAAATTTTTTCTTAGTATATCATACATAGAAAATATGTATGCCTGGTAAATGAATGTAAACACCACAAAAACAAACAAACTTACAAATATCACATTCAATCATGAAACAATAAAACCATTTCTTTTAAAGTAGAAACAAGAAGCCTGCTATCATCACTTCAGTTCATTATTACACCTAACATATTGATTTTCACAATTAGACAAGAAAATAAACAAAAGGTAGAAAGCTTGAAAATAAAAAAACTAAGCTGTCCTTGTAAAATCAAACTGAGCGTATTGAGATTACTATATGCATTGTCACTGCATTTATTAGGTGAATCAGCTCTGAATAGACTAAGGAAGAATAGAAATATTGTTCCGGCCTTCAAAGGTATTACATTTAGTTTCAAATTAGCAATAATAAATTTAAATTTTTTTAAGTTCGCTGAGTGTAAAGCATTGGATGTGTTAATATTGAATGAATGGTTGGTTAAGGAAGACTTGGAGAAAGTGTTTCTTAGCCTAATTTTGAAGGGAGTGATTATCCTTAGCCAGCCTGAAATGATAGACGTGATATGATCAATTGTAATTGGCCCTCTGCTAGGTGCTAGATTTACAACTACTGGCAAAATAGAGTTGACACTTGCCCTCATTAACTCATAGACCAATGGATATAATAAGGGTCATTTTTAACATGAATAATGTCTTGATTAAAATGGAATTTTAGAAAGAATGTCCTGTATTTTTATATAACTTAAGGGGAAACCTGTGGAAAAATACTCTAATTCAGTGCATTACAATATTTCTATCAGTCAGTTAGGTACAGTACATGAAAATGTATAACCAAAACTTTATCTGTCTAATCAGAGGTGATTCAAGTCTTCTTTCCTGGAAACAGTGAGGCATATTTTGTCAGTTTTCTTCAAGTTTCTTTCTCCTGCTTATGCTTTTGTTGCTTCCACTCTGAATTTGATTACAAGGCGCTAATAATGAGTGCGAGTGGCTGATGTCAAATATTTTGATTTTATAAATCATACTCATGTATTAGAGTGTGTTTAAGACTTTTGAAAATAAAATATTGATTATGTAAGATACAGTTACCATAAATAGGAGTTAATAGCCTTTCCTTTGGAAATGAACTAAATTTCCATAATGTGTGATATTTTAATCATTGATAAATAATTTTATGTTTGCATGAAAATATTTCAACCTAAAGTAACACTTAATTGATAACTGCAATAAAATTTTCTATGTGTGACTATTTATTTATCACATTATCCTGCTCTGCTTTTTATAGAAAATATGATTAAGAAAGTGAAATAGTGCTGAACCTGGAATTCTTAGACATTTGAATCACATTTCTTCTGTCATCAAACAGTAGTTCAGTGAGTAGTAATATCTCTGAGCCAGGGATAGTTGGGGAAACAAGCTGATTGTAACAGACTAATATGCTCCCCTTAACCTTTAAATTATGAGAAATCATGATTTTATACTTACAAATCAATTTAAAAATCAAAGCAAAATTCCACTGAAAATTTTGTTTTGCTCATGTTTGATAGGGTTTCATTTCAGCTGGTCATTTAGCAATAATTCCATTGATTTTATTATGTACATCAGATATATTTTAGGATGTCTGAAAGTAGCAAATGATCTAGGTGCTTGATGATAATGTCACTTTTAAGTCAAAATACACACAAAAGAAGGTGCAAACTTGAATAGAAATACATTGTATCATGTGCAGATCAGCTGGTATTTTATAGACGATTTCCAACTACATTTAATACATGTCAGAACTAGTTCTCACCACTATTGCAGTCTCTTTTCCTTTAACCCTGTTCATCATAATCAAAATCACAAGGGAAACTAAAAGAAGATATTGCTTTCCAAGGTAGAATATTTGTGATTCTGTTTATTCTTTGTCTGTACATTTGGGTTTGCTGAATCTTTGAACTTAATGTAAAGCACATTTTCAGACTTGCCCATTTTAACTGATGTGTTTATAAATACCTAAGTTATAGAGCTACATGCAGCCTGATCTGATTTCTAAATGGTCATGGGGCTTTGGCTTAATTGGCTGGTTTGATTTTTTCAGCTACTTTTATTTCCCTTGCCAAACATTCTACTAGACATGCTAACAAGAAATGAAATGGTCATAAGGCTGAGAGCCAAAAAGGGAAGAGAGATAAGCAAAGGTTTGGGTAGTATGTAGTGTACATGTGGTAACTGGCCACTGTAACTGAGAGTTGACTCTATGAGACAAAGTGTGACCACATTCAAGGTAGGCACTGAATTTTGTTAGATGTTATTCTTCCAAGAATTATATTAAAGAAGGAACATAGAAACCAAAACGATTTATGGAGAATATGGATATTCATTCATTCATTCATTCATTCATTCATTCATTCATCCATTAATTTCATTACAGGTCAGGCCTGTGGGACTAGTCTTTAGGCATTAAATTTACCAGTTCAGGATAGATGTCTAATCTTCCATTTCTTTCTTAATATTGTCAAATCAAAGCTTAATTAAAATTTTGAAGAAGCAAGTTCTGGAGGATTAAGGTTTTGGCTCAAATGACTTTTCAGACAGTACCAGATTACCTAGCTATACAGAGAGTACCAAAAAAATGTATACACATTTTAAGAAAGGAAAAAACTATTAAAATTGTAATAATATATACCGATAACGAAAGATGAATACAAGTCATGTGTATACATTTTTTTGGCACCCTCGGTATATGATGTGTTACTCAAAATATGTACTAAATCAGATACTTAATGGAAAATAGATTGATGTATCAATTGATTGTTACATATATGAAAGTATCTGAGAATTTTTTTGAATTTAAATAATTTTTCTCACCTTTCCATAAATAAAACATACAGCTTGGGATACATTCAAGTATTAAATGTAGTAAGTATTACCTTCACAGTAGTAAGCCATAATTCACAACCAGTATGAATTAAGAATTTTCACTTATGAAAGAAAAAAACAAAGCAATCAAAGAAAGCTATTTCCTATCATTAAAATGGCAAACTAACCTTCATAGTATATTAGAAGGAACACATGAGGAAAAATTATAAATGTGTTCTACAATTAGGTGTACACGGATGTTTGTTAAAATGCTAAGATTTGCTCCAGGTCTTTCATCAGTACTCAGTCAAGACTTAACTCAGGTTTTCTAGATGTTATTTCTAGAGGAGTTATTTTCTTTCTTTTTGTAACATGATGGATTTAAAATTAAAACAATATTATAGCAACAAAAGATAATAACTGTGATGTTTAATATATGTAGCCTTTGAAAACAGAGACAACCATGTTGGGGGAATCTACTGAGGTGCTACCTAATTAAGTTTCCTTAATTTGGAAAGTTTCCAACACTTCCATTTTAGGAAACAGTAAAGTGGGAATAATACATATTTCTAAAGCATAAAGACAATGTGTAGATGAAGTGATACAATATATATCAAGTACTAATACAATGTTACATTATTCTAAATATGGAAAAAAATTAGTGTTCCCTGCATATCAAAAATGTCAATTTTTCACAAATATTTTTTTATTAGGAATGTTTTTTGCATTACTTATTTTCCTAGTTGTTATCATAACATATATAGAGTTTAATTTCCTACTTGTGCACATACTATAACAATTGTCTACAGTACTACAGTTTTCAGTCATTTTAATTCAGAAAAATCCATAGAATTGATACCCAGCAATTGCCTAAATTATTGCTTATACTTGGACACTTATTTTATTGGTAGACCTATATATCAGTATATTTAGCACCTTTGTATCTTATGCTTTTTCATATTTTAAATGTGTCCCTCAGTATAAATTTCCAAAAGTAACAGACTAGTGTATTTGAGTTGCAATTTTTGGCTTTATTACTTACTAGTTGTGTGGTGTTGAGTAAGTTAATTACCCTCAGTATATCTCAGTGTACTCATATGTAAAATGGAAATAATAATTAATAAGTTAGTATATGTAAAATAAGCCAATTAGCATTTTGTACATAATAAGAGCTATATAAACTCATTTAAATGCTTGTTTAAAGGTTTAATGATATATAAGGCTACATATATACAAATGGTTATTACAAGTTACTGCCAACAGCAATTTTAATTTTATTTTTCTTTTAAACATAGAATGAATTTTATAATTTTAATGTGTTAATTGAATATAGATTGAAAAGCTTACAATTATTCCCCTTTATTGTTTGTACAATTCACATGTAAAATCAACTGAGACAGGGACTTTCATTTATTAGCTTCTGACTAACCATCACAAGAGAACAACCAGCATATAGTTAGGTAAATACCGGTAGAAACTATAAATGACTGTAGAATTCCTGGCTCTATCCTGGACTTGAAGGAAGAAATATTTGATTTTTGTTGATCGGCTAAGATGCAATTAAAGGAAAGATAGGGCCACATTTTGTGTTCAAAGAAAGCCATACCAAATAAGCCAATTTACATATCATCGGTTATGGGTTCTTGTTCTGAAAAACAAGCTTTAATTTTTTAAAAAATAGAGTTATTTTCTATTGAAATCAGTTTTTTTAAGTGCAATTTTGCAAAATTAGGAAGACAGGGAAAGCTTTCACATTTTTAAATTTTATCAGGTGTATCAAAGTGCATTATATATGTTCATTGCATGATATTTGTTGAACAATAAAGATGATTATATATTTAATTTATCATTTACAATGTATCTAGGTAAACCAGTTATGATTGTCACAGAATACATGGAGAATGGTTCCTTGGACAGTTTCTTGCGTGTAAGTAGAATATATGTATATACATTCATGTATCGCTTATCTCGCATGCATACATAAATATGGAATGAATTACTGAAAATGTTGGGTCAACCTCTGATATTTTGCCAAGCAAGTAGATAATCAATTTTTAAAGTAAAACTGAAATTTTCTGAGATGAAGTAGTGAGAGAAAGACTGTACATTTGCATCTTTATCTTAAAGCATCCTAACATTAATGGTTTATATTTTTAAAACAAATTTGTTCAATCTTCTTCAGACTTTTTGTACTGTCAAGATTCACATAGGTTAAAATAAAAATAAAAAAATAATCCTAAAGTAAGACATAAATAACATTGATGTAAGAAATAGTCCCTTGTCTTTATGTAAAGTAACCTCGGTATACTATAACATAGAAGACCATTTATCTCTCACACAGTGCTATCCACTCAGAAAATAAGCATGTGCTATAATGCCAAAGTATTCTCAATTCAGAGTATCATTTTGAAACAAATATTAGTTCAAAAACATACAAAAATTTTAGAGTATGAGACACTGCCAATCACCAATCACTGCAAGGAATAAAAAAATACATAGACGCTGTCCTCAAGGTGCTTTCAGCACTATACAGGATAAAGAGCGAGAGATAGATAAGTAGGTAGGTAGATAGATGATAGATAGATAGATGATATATAAGATAGATAGTACAATTCATTATGGAAGAAAATTTTCTATGAATGAGAAACTGCATTTCTAACTTGTATTCATGTGCCCAATATAAATTTTATTAGCAATATTTTCACAAACATATTTCAGAAACATTTTCCAAATTAGGTAATTAAACCCATAATAATTAATATTATTTTATAATATTATTGTTTGTGTAGATATAACAAGATACGGAATTTTATATTTATATACGTATGTACATACTATGTATGTATCATCTATCTATCTACCTACCTATCATGTAAACTGTGTGTTTCTGTTTTAATCCAAGTAGATAGGAAGCTTTTCTAAGTCTAGGACTCTAACTTTATCTCCTGTACTTTCTGTTTGATGACCTATAACTTGGGGTTGTGTAGAAAAACATATATTCAATAAATATTTTTGATTAATTTTGAACTAATTATTTATGACAATTAAAATTTTAGCATCCACTTTATTTGAAGCAATTAATGAAATACTCAGGAAACTAAAAGGAAATCAACCCAATGAATGAAAACATAAAATAGTCACAGGATCCATTTCATTTTGTTGTTCTTGAACTTAAAATTTCTGAACAGGAGTTAGTCGATCACATAAACAGTAGGAAAGTTCTAAACAGTTTGAACCTGAAGTCAAAGAATATTAGGGTACTTCTTGTTACAAACTATTTAGCAATGCAGCACCTATGCTATTTTGTTTTAGCCTTGTCTCCATTTACTCACATATCTGTTAGGCTGGAGTGCTTAGAACTAAAATGTATATAGTCAGGCTTGTTACAATTCAGTGTGTGAGATTTTAACTAGATATATCTTTAAGAAATAATGACACATCTTAACTATACATTTGAAATACTTCTCAGAAACATGATGCCCAGTTTACAGTCATTCAGCTAGTGGGGATGCTTCGGGGGATAGCATCTGGCATGAAGTACCTCTCGGAGATGGGCTATGTTCACCGTGACCTGGCTGCTAGGAATATCTTGATCAACAGCAACTTGGTGTGTAAAGTTTCTGACTTTGGACTTTCCCGTGTTCTAGAAGATGACCCAGAAGCTGCTTACACCACAAGGGTGAGTAGCTAAGTTGGGTTTTTTGTTGTTGTTGTTCCTTTTAGCTTTGTTTTCCACTTTGTATTATGTTGACTTGTCATTTATATCTCCCCCGAAGGAATCTTGTCCTTTAACATTAAAATAGTGTTACTTATCTGAGAAGATGTTTTCTTCTTGTTTAATTCTAAAAGTTTATTTATTCCTGATTAAAGAAAATGCAACTCATTATCTTGCCTCACTGTTCATGAGGCTACTAATGATTTTAATTCTGAAACCCCATACATTCATTTATTGCTTCCCTCCAAAAGGCAGGAAGGATCTCACATGCCTGAAGTTTTGGTATTTTTGTATTTACCATCTTTCTATCATGGACTAGCCACCTTTAAGCAGATTGGATATATTTTCAGTACCCCCATCCAACTGTACATAGTTTTAAAACATTTTTTAATTATTGTTTATGTAGTTAACACATGTTCATATTATAAAAATTTAAAACCAAAGCACTAAAAAGGAGTAAAATCACCCATAATTGTGCTACCCACAAAGAAAATTTGTGAGTCGGTTCTTCTAGATTTTTCCTGTATACATAGACACACACACACACACACACACACACACACACACATGCATGGATACATAATTAGAATAGGATTATTCATAATACCATTGTATAGCCTATTATTCTCCTTGGTAATATACTTCTTGAGTATAGTTCACTGTCAATAAATAATCTTTACATTTTTATGTTCACTAGTTTGATGTTTTCTATTCTCTGGCTGTACCATTGTCTTAACAAATGCCTTCTAATTAGTGGGCAAGTTATTATTACATCTAGTTTTTGAATATTTTATACAAATGTGTAAATTATCCATCTGCATCCATAATTGTGTGAGTTTGATGATTTACCTACGATATATTCCTAACGGTAGATTTTCTGTGTCAAAGTCTGTGCTATTTTAAAAGGACACTTCACTATATTCCTAATACAAGTAGATATTATCATTATTTTTCATATTTATTTATTTATTAGTTGTGAACCATTGTATCTAATTGCTTTAATTTACATCCTTTTAATTGAAGATACATTTGATGATTTCTACATATATTAATTGGCAAATTTCTTTGCAATATTATTTCTTTAGAGAATTTTTCTGTCATGGAAGACTATTTTAAAAATAAAGATATAATAATCATTACAAACAATACTAACCAAAAATAACCAATTTTAGCATTTTAATTTTTATGATTTTAATATTTTTACACATTTTCATATGTAAATAATTACCAATTGTGCATATAGTTACAAAAATGGTATCATGCTATACATGATATATCATTATATACTGATATATAAAGTGACTTTCTCTTATCAATAAATCTTATATTTTTATATATAAATTTAATATTGTTTTATATTCTGCTTTTCTAAACTTAACATAAAATGTAGAAAATTCCAGATAAATATTCTTTTTATAATACTATTAAATAGTGTATAGTAATCCATTTTTTCATGTATATAGTTTATTTATCCAATCCACTATTAATTGCAGAATTCCAATCTTTTGATATTATTAACAATACTGATATATAGTTCATGTCTGTCCATGATTATCTCTTCAAGATAGATTTCTAGAATTAAAACTACTGAGTCACAATGTGTGCAACTATGTGAGAATTTGATGTATGAATCCGCCAATTGTTTTCCATATAGTTTGTTACCATTTTTCACTCCTAGCAGCAAGATATAACATAAAGGAGCCTTTTCCTCCATGCTTTCACCAGCTAAAAGAATGGACAGTTGTTTTAAACAGTCAACTTCTGCTATTTCCTTCTTGTTTAATTCCAAAAGTGTATTCTGATTAAAGAAAACAGAACTCATTCTTTTCTGAAATCACCGATCTGGACAACCCCATTAACAACCACCGAGTTTGTCACATGGCATCAATATCACATTCTGAAAAATAGTCCAATATGCCAGACTGAGTTTCATCTACAACTCAAGCTGTAGTAATTGAGCCACAGAAATACAGAAACACCATATTCTGAAGATATTCCTAGGTGTGATGATTTAGGTGTTGAAGC
The DNA here is from genome assembly GCF_001890085.2 of Hipposideros armiger. Lineage (NCBI taxonomy): Eukaryota > Metazoa > Chordata > Mammalia > Chiroptera > Hipposideridae > Hipposideros > Hipposideros armiger. The sequence goes on from NW_017732227.1 coordinate 400,043, forward strand.
TCTCCTGATGCCTCATACATTACACCCTTGTTTGCATTTCTTATTTTCAATTAGACTCTGCAGTGGAATCGTTTTGTTCAGAAATCTAGGTAGTTTTTAACCCACCATGGAGTGCAATGCAAAACTTACAAATACGGGAGCAATGCATCTACTAAATGCGTGTATGACATTTATTTATTTAAATTGAAAATGAAAGAAAATAACATGTAAGCATGCTTATTATTTATTCAGAATGAAATTTTAATTTGCCACAAAGTAAAAACAATACATGTTTATTACATAAATTCAGTATAAGCTTTGCCTATTACTGTGCAGTACACCTGCCAGATATAGCAGCCCTATAAATGCTTTCATTTCGACATGGTTTGTACATTTTGCATCTCTCTCATGAGAGTACTGTGACCGAATTTTTATAATATACTCATTTGTATGCTGAACAATGATGTCCAATATTTCCTTATTTATGAAACAGTTCCAACATTCGAGATTAGTTTTGGCCTGTTTTGCAGATCCCACGACACCTGGAGAACACACTAAAATATTTTGTGGTCTGTTTTTTATGTGCTGTGACAATTTAGTCTTTTTCCATTTGGTTATTTTATCTTTCCCAATAAAATATTCATCTATTTCTGTGTTACTACTTTCTTGATCACTTTCTGAAGGAGAACTTTCTTGCTTAGTGTCAGAATTTTGGTCTCGTTCTTCAACTTGATCTTCACCATCTGTGTCACTTTTGTCTTCAAATTCAAGATCATTTTCATTATTATCAGACTCCATCAATATATGTAGCAATATCTCAGCATCTTTTGGGTCATCTGGATTATAAAATCTTTGAGGTTGAGCCATTTTATAAGGCAAAACCTACAAAGGAAAAATATTACCCTAAACAGGTGCAATGAATCTGTCAGATTAATTAGAAAATAAAATACCTAATTACTAAGTTTAAATAATAAAACTATACTTACAATCTCTTTCTGGAATGTCTGAAAGGATAGTACTATACAAAAAATCTGTTGAGAAAACATAAAAAAACATCTCAAATAGGCACAACAAATCTGTGAGATTAGAGATGCCATTATGAATATGTCTTTACTGTACTAAGTCACAAACACAACTGGCAATAGATTACAGTAGAGGGGGAAGATACGGAAGTGATGAGTCATGATACTTAACTGTTAGATATTTGAAAATTTCTGTGCAATGAATCTGTGAAATCAGTTGTGCCTGACAGAGGGTTAAAAATGTGTTCTGCATAAAAATGGCTTTTTCCCCCCTCTTAGGAATACAGTTAATTAGGTTAAGAGCAAGAGAAATAAAAGATAATTTTATATGTAGCAGATAGTTTAATTAATTTATAACAGCGATATACCTACACAGTGCTGAAAACTTGATGGAGTTGCAAAACATGGGTATCTTGTGTTTTTTTAGTGCTTCTCAGATCTCCAGAAAAATTAGCCAATATTTTGTATTTTTATGACTAAATTATCATCCCAGAAGACAACATATGCAACAAATGATAACATATTTATTGTCTTCATCAATGTTTTTTTATTTTACTCACTGCTACTCTGAATTCTAAAGATATCTTTGATAACCTTCAACTAGGATATTAGCTTTTAACATACTTCATGAAAAGTATCATTCTTGTGGGCATTGTCCTTGTTTCAACAATCACCTGTTCCAAGAAATATTTTCAGTTTTTTGGGGTTTTTTTTGGCTTTTTCAAAAATTAGTTTCAGGTGTACAAAATAATGTAATAGTTAGATATTTACACCCCTCACAAAGTGATAGCTCCCCTCCCCCATTCTATTACCCCTCTGACATCGTATATAACTGTTACGATTCCATTGACTATTCCTTAAGCTGTACTGCATATCCCATGGCTATATATACACATTAAATTATAGCTGGCATTCAATATTATTCAGCTTCTGCTTCAGGTGTACAGTGCAGCGGTCAGGCATCTACACCATCTATGACGTGGTCTCCTAAGACAAGTGCCATCTTACACCCCACAAAATCTTTACAACATTACTGATTATATTCCCCATACTGTATTTCATATCCCTGTGGCAATATGGTGACTACCAATTTGTGCTTTTTAATCCTTTCACCTTCTCCCTTATCCCCACCCCCATCCCAACTAACAACCATCAGTTTCTCTTCTGTATCTGAGACTATTTTTGTTTAGTTTGCTCATTTATTCAGTTCTTTAGATTCCACATGTCAGTAAGATCATTAGGTGTTTGTCTTTCTCCATCTGACTTATTTCACTTAGCATAATGTTCTCTAGATCCATTGAATTTTAATAACAAGTATTTCATTGATGAAAACACCTTTGTTTGAAATATTCAATTTCTGGTGATTCAGCATATCCCATTTTAAAATGAAAGCACCCTTCTTCTCAATACTAGTCTTGATTTCTAGGGTACTCAAAGAGACGATTTGTCTTGTAGAAACTTATCAGAGTCATCCAAATCTAGACTACTGCTCTCTGGAGAATGTTGGGTTAACTTTCAGAGCTTCATTTAAACTGACTGTTACTTTGTCATGATCAAGGGGTCCAGAAGTAGAAGAAAGTGTTGCTGTGTCAAAATTCCTCTTTAGCATTTGTGACATAAAAGAGCAACAGGCTATTTGCATTTATGTTCATTCTTAGAAGATTCTTAAAAACCACACAGACCAAATGAGCTCATTCACTACCAATGAATAGCTATTTAGAGTTCTTCAAGTGTTCACCCTTGTACTTTCTTGTAACTCCCCAAAATATCCATGGGGGTCCTGGATTCCTTCTGAGCTATAGTTTGCATCTGCACTTCTAGGATAATTTAGAAATCTGTGATTCAGTCTTCCATATAAGCCTTGTTTGGTACAATAATTTTATAATTTACTCTAAAATGTGAGGTATAGCTATAAAGTAGTAGGACTGCTATTTTGCTTTTTCAACCAACATATCAAAACAATGAAATGCATGTTGGCACACTGAGTTGTCTTTAGGGAACTTATACTTACTGCAGGAACACTGCTAATGCACAAAATGTTTTGGGAATTCCCCTTTTGAAACTATCTTTACAACTAGATTGTGAATTATACCATGACTCAGAATTGTTTAAGTATATGGTGTTTTGTGAAGCAGACTTGACCGATATAAAATCTCTGTTCTCAAGAAGCTTGTAGTTAACAAATAAGAGAAGTAATAATGGTTGTATGGTCAGGTCTGGTTTTTTGTTTGTTTGTTTTTAAACCAAAGCGAGTATTATCCACCTTGGACATCCATCTTATTTATTTCATTTAGCATTCTATAATTATGGTTATTTCAGAAAAACACATTCACCATTTAAAAGTGTGCCAAGGCAATCTTTTTTGGTAAACATATTCTGGTTAATATGCTTTGCCAGTCATGTTACTTTAGTTACACTTAACGCATTTCATCTAGCATCACTATGATTTAGAAATTAACATTTGGTGCCTCAATGCATTAAACCTTTCCTGACTGCTCCTCTGAAAGGTATTGCCTTTGTGTGTGTCATCGCCATTATGTTGGCTCCAAGTCCTGGCGACCTTATAAATGAGTGACATCCACAGTGCCCTGTCTGCAACAGCCCTGCTCAGCCACTGTAAACTCCTGCCTATGGCTGCTTTCCTGGAGTTAATCAATCCCATATTTGGTCTTCCGCTTTTCTTGCTGCCTTCTATTTTTCCCAGCATTGTTATCTTTTCCAAAACACCCTACTTTCTCATGATGTGCCTGAAGTAGGACAGTTTCAGGTTTGTCATTATTGCCTCCAGTTATGTTCCTGTCTTAATTTGCTCTAGGATCCATTTGTTCGGCTTTGGCTAGAGGGTAATTGCACTAAAGAATCATGAAAGGCATTTGAGTCAAAGCCACTCAATAAATGTGAGTTTTCTGAACTTCTCTCATTTTAAAAATATCTCTGTAGTTGATAGGCAGGGTAGATGAGTAGAATAGAAATTAAATGAACTAATTCTGTATTTAAAAGTTCTTAAATTGGATGGAACATCTGAAAAAATGAGAAAATGCTTAGCATTAAAACTTAAAACAGTTTATCAGATATTTTCCTGTGCTGCTATTGGTACTACCTTAAATGTATCACAAGTTTTCCTTCTTTATGTCCTCAATAGTATGCCTGAAAGAAAAAGGTCAGCTAAGATAATACTATACCCTTTTGTGCATGTAGGCTTTTTTTTCTTTTTCATCAAGATTTTGGATAAGAAATCAAAATTAGTTTCAATGCTCACTTCTAGTTATTTCTCCTCATTTCTCACTCCTGAGTTATGCAGAAATTCCAAACATTGACACTTTCCATTACACGATATTATTATGCATCCTGTAACCTTTGTAAAAATTCCACTGTATATTCATGAGATGTTGAGAGTGAGAAAAGTTATAATGTTTTATTTAGTATTATGAAAATAGTAGTTTAATCTTGTAAACCTCCTGAAATGCTCTTGGGGGCACCCAGAAATGCTTGGATCACAACTTGAGAACCACTGTTATAGATATTTGACCTTAAAAAAATCACCTTAAAAATAACTAAATATTTCAGTAGTTACTAAATGATATAGAATCTGATGTATGATAAAGCATTATGTAATATACCATTTTGAAGAAAAGGCTTGAAGCATAACTGCAGCTGCATATTAATGGTTGCAAATCATCGTGAAATGCCCAGGATTTTATTTGGGATGGGTATGATTGGAACATTTAGCTCTGCAAATTTAAACCATCAAAGAATTTTTATTGTTGAGAAAAACAAACAAACAAGTAAAAAATGAATTGTCTCTCTTTGGTTTCCTTACCGTCATTTGAATTTCAAAGTATAATTATGGCATTTCCTACTTTCTGCACTGAACTACTAATTTACTTTATTTCATTCTAACAGAACCATGGTATTACTGGAGAGAGCTCTTTGCCACTGAATAATTTTTCAATCTTTCCCCTTATGAAATTTCATTTTAAACAGGTTAGCATTTTTTAATACATGCATGAATGCATCTGTGCATATGAGCATTCTTATATTCATATGTTGAAATAGATGGAATAAAAATTCCTAACATGATAGTGCTCAATTTGCTGTTTTACATGGGATTAGAGAAAGAGAAAATGTAGACCTTTATCTAATTTATACACTGTTTCATATAAAGCCAATCCAATTCTCAACGCCCCAAATTCATTTTAGTGACATCATTACCATATAAACTGATTTGAGAAATTTGAAAAACCAAATGATTTGTTCTTGGTTATATTTTTCATTATTAGATATTTTTTCTTTTAATTTTTGTTCTAAAGATGCATATGTAAGAATTACACTTTTATATTAGATGAGAATGTTATGCCTGTTGTCACATTACTGTATGGCCAATTAATACCTATTTAATTCTACAAGATAAAACCAAGTGAAAAGTTATGAAAAACATTGCATGTTAAGTACTGGTAATAAGAGAAAGAAACCTTATTTTACATAAAAATTTATTTGATTTTCTGTCTCTGTGACTTTGCCAAGTTGGTACCAGAAATATTCTAGGACAGCTTTGTCTTATATAATTTTATTTTCAGGATTTAAAAAAGAAATAGCTAAAGCAAGAACTAAGTGGTTAAATATTCCTGTTCAGGATAACTCCATTCCAAGAATATAAGCAATAGAAAATATGAGCCTTTGTTCTGCAGGATCTCAAGGACTAAAAACTATGCAAACCCAAAACTGGTGAGATACAAAAAAACAATTATATATTTTTATAAGTAATATATATTATGTGTCATTCACACATGAATGAAAAAAGCAATAAGTAAGTACCTAATTAGTGGCCTACACAGAAATGTTTTTTAAGCTTTGAACCAAAATAAATAATGTCAATCATGAATTTATTCCCTGCTGTCTTAGAATCAATATGAATACGCTTTATGCAGCTTCACAAAGTAAAGCCATATATTAAAAAGCCAGAAATCCTTAGAAGATTTAGTAATCTCAGTTATCAATGTTGCATCAAAATCTAATGAGTTCCATTCCTTTTCATTTCAGAGAAATGGATAGCAGGAACATTTTAACGTGTGAAAATAATCTATCCAGATTTATATGGGGAAAAGTCACATTTATAATGTTGGAGTGGAACACAGGAGTGAGGAGATTGTATGTAAATATATTATACACCATCTCTGGCAGGAACTCTTTTCTCTAAAATGTGCCATTCAACATATATTTGAGTACCTTATATACTGTTCTAAGTCTTGAGAACCCAGAGATGAATAAAAGAAAGCCCTGACCTCATAAGCTTACATTCCAGGGTGGTAATTCAGATCCTAATCAAGTAAAGATATAGCAAGGCAGACAAGATGAGGAATGTGGGCAGTATGCAGGAGACATTACTTTACATAGAATGATGAAGGTTCCTCTGGTAAAATGACAGAGCAGAGAATTGGTGACAGTGAAGGAGCAAATAATGTAAATAACCAGATTCATTTTGCTTTAATTAATTTTCAATTTAATAAAATAACTGCAATTGTTGCTCTGGTTCCCAAAGGCTCACTTTGAAAGACAAATTAAGTAGTTATATTAATGATCTAATTCAGACAAAATAGCAGGCTAATAGTGACTGGTCCAATCCATAGTTGGTGAGTCCTGGAAGCTTAGGAGAAATTATTTCTGAAATTATTTCCAGTTCACTTGTGAATATTCCACATTTTCAAATATGTGATGACAATTGCCTGAAGCTTTCCACATGTACCCTGAAGCAATTGACCAGCCCCAGGTCCCTTTGGCTCTGGGAGTTACAGCAGTCATGACATCCATCCTAATCCAATCTTACCACTTTGTGTCTGGAATAGCTAATAATTTGACTCATTTCTGTCCTATCACCCTTTTGAAACCATACTTCTATGTGTCATGGTTCAAACCCACTCCCATCATTCGTTAGCCATAGCTTTTCGTTAACAAATGATTTGCCTCACATTTCAACCAGTTATTTACTAGACATAGATATACAAGAGATTCATGGGCATGATGTCTAATCAGAATTGTCTCAACAGATATTTATGAGATTCTGAACTTATTTCATCTTTCCTTAGCTTTAAATTATCAATATAAACAAATCAAGCTTACTCAAGTTATGAACTGCAGTTAATTACTAGAATAAATGTAATAGTTCTATTTCATTATTATTATTATTACAAACATATAGTATTTTTGCTATGTGAATAGATCATTCTGACTTATTTGCTTAAAAATTGCTTCTTTGGAAAATTGTGTTGAGTGCTAAAAATTCAGACTTTCAAATGAATTTCCATAAACTTTAAAAAAATAAATAAGGGATTGATTACATATAAAACAAAAAATTTAACATGCAAAACTTCATTGAACTTTGAAAATACATATCGCTATACTCATACTAAGATACATGTTTAACCTTATCTCCAAATTTTTGCATTGTTTTTGTTGAAGACAGACATTACACATCAGATTACTTAATTTTATATTGTATTATATAAGCTTCAGTGTAACAGAGTGTTCTTTATTTGTATTTCATTTCTTAGACAGACATAGAGCTACTTAGAATTCAATGTGAAGATTTTCCTGTATTTCAAGAAATTCTTACACTATTCACATAATGTTGAAAAATCTCAAAAGTTCAAGGGATGGGGTTTTGCTTCCTAAGAGATCGTTTGTCTCTGATCTTTGGTGGCAGTCAAACATCTGATGAAATGATTCTCTCAATGGCTTTTGGATTCGAACTCCTGGGGATTAGAATGATGCTTCCTCTGGGAGTTTTCTTGGATTGCCCTTCACCTTGTTGTCTACTGTTGTCTACGTGAGTGAAGTTTACTCACTGACAATATATAGATGCTGAATCCTTGAGTCAAATGATTTATCTTTAAAGTTCCATTTCTAACCTGAGAAGCCACTATTTGCCTCCAGGTTAAATACTCAATTACTTAGGGTTTACTAAGATAAACCCTCTTTGTCACTTTAAGTATGACCTGACAGAGCTTCAGGCAGGCAATGTGAGCTGTGGATCAGGAAAGCATTTCCTAAATCAGCAGGGAGAGGTTCCTATGTATAATTAGAGAAAAAAAAAAAAAAAGAGACAGATATGAGATATCATGCCTCAATGTCCACAGATTTCAGCAATTACACTCCTTTTTCTCAGAAATCAAGATTTGAAGCCCCCTAACTCATAGTAAATGAGCTGAATTCATTGAAGTGCCTGAAAAAAAAATCAGGCTTTTGGCCAAATATCTCATTTGAACTGTCTAAATTCATTAAGCTTAGAGAACTGAATTGCAGGATCTTGTGAGAACAGGTTTACTGTGTGATTCCTGCTCTAACTGCTATTTCTGGCCAAAGTGAACAAGGTTTTGGGCTGCTTTAGTCATGGATTAGAGTTTAGCAATTTCGTAATGCCTCTGCCCAGAGAATCTCTAGGATTATTACTTGTACCATTTTATTCTTCACCTTTAACTTTTCCATAAGAATTCTATAGAAGTAAATCCAGATACGACAACCAATAGATATGCAGCTGAGTCCAAAGTTAGGATCATCTTTAAGAGCCCAAAATAATTAACATTGAAAATGTCAGCATCCGTAATATTCATGTAGGTTTAAGAAATAAATTTGAAAGTTGTAAGAGCTAAGATTCCTAAGTCAGCACATCTATTTCTAACAAATAGATAAGACTTAACATAAAGTCAGGTTTTATGTTTCCCATAACCCTCAGTTTGTGAACGACAAGATATATGCAAACTTGGCTAAAATTAAATAGTAGGGTCAAAGCTGAGCCCAGGAACCCAGACTCCTGATTACTACTAAAGTTTAAAATCCAAATGGAACAAGTGACCATAAATCTCCCTGCACCCCTAATTGCCGAGTTATGAATAGATTAGACATCAGCACTGAAAGGAACTGCCTCTAGGTTTGGCATTGCAAATATGGGAAACAAACATTGACTTCTGATGACGTTCAGTCTGGATGGGCTATCCCTTTGCAGATGAGGTTTTAGACACACTCCTTATGCTGGGATTCTGAGCTTGCTCTAGGCAATTGGAGACTTTTCTCAAACAAAAATATCTGGGAGCTTACAGGCAGATATATAAATGCTCCAGTTTAAAATCTGATTAAATATTTAAAAAACACATTCATAAATTATTTTTGTAGTAACTATTAGTGCCTTAAAATATTCAGAATGCTAGGAGCATTTTACCAACCAAAATATAAATTGCCAACTGATTTCCATTATATAGTTCATTAGTAACAGTTGCATTAGAATAGTTTTACTATGGCAAAAAAAAAAGCATGCCAAATGATGATGCCATTTTGTCATCATCAAATCCAAATTTTTGGATAGCCCATCAAGGAATCTGCTTGGTAGTTATTTGCAAAACATCTAAAATTTAAAAAATGATTAACACCTTATATATCCTGGAAAAGCAATTTCTGAACTTAAAAAAGAAAAAAAAAAACCATGTCAAGCAATATGAGCTTGGATTTGTTGGGGTGGGAGGTGAGGGAGGAAGGGGAACTTTTGTGGTCCAGTCTGGAGCACAGTATGATTAAATTCTGCAGTAGTGAGTGAGTCGGGTCTTGTACATTCAGTTTATTTTATTTTGATAGTCTCAGATCTATACATGCTTAGCTTCAAGAGAGAGAACCTTATTGTGAAGTGCAATAAATTAAAATGTATGGGCTTATTCTTTCACTATATTTCATAACCAATTGGGCCCTCAAGGAATTTTATCCTATGTCTCACTATGCCAAAGATGTGCATGGTTTTGTAGCTGTGCTAGTGTTTTTTTTTGGAGTAAATACTCATTTCTCAGTAAAATCTTTGGTCATTGATGCCTTCATCTAATAAAGAAATTGATGCTTAATTTATGAAGCTAATTTAAGTTTCTTAGTGATAAGAAGCTATCCTCTTTTTATAGAAAGGAAGGGAAAAAGAAAGGAAAAATAAAATACAACATTAAAAAATAGAGGGAAAAAAATCTCAAAATGATGCTGTTTTATTTACCAAACCCAGGTATCAGAAGATTAGCTCTGGTGAACTTGACTCTTACTTTTCTAGATTAGTACTGAAATAAAAATATCCATTGAAAGTGTGCAATAGGTGACCAAAAATAAAAAATAGTTAATTCTATTTAGTCTACATAAAATCTCAGATGAATCCTAGACTCATCTCATTATTTTACCCTGGTGATCAAGGTTTGTCACACACCATCTAAAGCAGTTCCCAAGTAAGGACAATTTTCCTCTCCAGAGGATATTTGGCAATGCCTGGAGACATATTTGGCTGTCACAATTGGGGAGTGATAATGTAATTTAGTGGGTAGAGGCCAAGGATGCATCTGAATATCTTACGATACAGGACAGCCCCCACAACAAAGAATTAATATGCGCTAAAATGTCAATAGTGCAACTGTAGAAAGACTTGTTCTAAAGTTATGCAACATTTGTAAAGAATGTATTAAGAATGAGAGTGGGGATCAAATGTCCCTCTTGGGTACTTTATAATTTCTCCTATTCATACTTGTCTGCATGTTGTGTGGGACAATGTGGACGGCATTGCCATTTGTAAAAAAAAAAAAAAGGCAACAGACTAGTCATTTGCCATCAGGCCTCCTAGAATATTGCATTTTGGGGTATCACAAACATAATGCAACAAATAGTATTCCTTTTATACCTATTAAATCTTGTTTTCATTTGCTTTTGATCTAACATTTAAAATTAATAGTTCTTTTCCTCACAATGCTCTAAATGTTGAACATGGTTACTTTATGTTTGATGTTTTGATTCTATTTTATTAAGGCGACATTGGAGTAAACTCATAAATAAACATACCCACCTAGCATGTAAATTATATGATATATTTTTAGTCAGCTTATGTCTTACTGCATAGTTATTTTTTACATTCTAAAATTTTACTTCACTTCATCCTACAATGGAATGGAGTAATGTGCATATGCATAGACTAAGAATATTTATTAAATTATTGGTGGTGTTTTAAGTTGGTAAAGTACCTACAACATTAATATTGATACAGTTGATATAGGATGCATGATGTTTAAGGAATCAAATGAAAATCTGAATAGCATTCTGCAAATTCTAAAATACTTAATCCATATGATATCCTGTGAGATATTTTCATAATTTTATAGGTAATGTAAAAAGTTGATATTCAGCAATTCTTATATTTAGTATCATTATGGAACCTGCAGCATTATTAAATAGCATGAGGGTGAAGAGGAGAACATCAGAAAATAGCTATTATTTTAAAAAGTATTATTTTGAAAGCTATCATTATGCTATATGTTGCCTTATTCTTACTTAATATTCACATATATTCTTAAAAACTAGATTTATTTTTTCTAAAACTAAACTGCGTATTTTAAAAAATGCTAAAAATTATCAAAGATATCAGTAAAATCTACTACTCTAGGTCCATAAAATAATTAATCATATTCTCTCACAACAAAACTACTCACTCCTCCAGAAAACATAGTTTTGTAAACAGGAGAGCTAAAAAACAAGATGCCTGTTTTAAACTGTGGGAATGTGGAGATGGAGGTGGAAAGGCAGTTACTCCTCTCAATATCCCAGTCTAGTCAGGATAATTAAGTGGTAGAAAGATCACAGAAGATGGAGTAACCAGCTTGGCCTACAAGGTTTCCGAATGTCCACCAAAGAGTTCACATTTGACCAGGATGTTCAACTAATGTTCGCTAGTTACAAAAAGCAGGGAGGGAGAAACCTTTCCAAAAAAAGAAGAGCATGCGTTTAAGAGAAAGGAAATACAATTCAAGTCAATGAGCATTTGTTGAGTGCCTACTTTGCACATTCGCCAAGATAATATCTAAAAAGACAATTGCTCTCTGCAGTGAGTGAGCACAGGCTATTGTGGCTTATGCTAATTTTTTCATCTTTCATAATCTATTCAGCTTTCATAGCCTTATTATTTCATTAATCACACTAATTTTATTTATGGCACTATTTGAATTCATTTTACCAGTGTTGAATATAAAGAATTTGAAGCTACAGTGTTGAATTTAAAGAGTTTGTGATAATGTACATATTCACCCTTCCTCAAATGATACAATGATTTTGCTAGGTTGGAACCTCTCCTGTAGTTTGATTTCAAATTACATGTGTACAATGGTGGTCCATTTTTCTCTCATTTAAAACCTGAGTGATTTGATATTGCTTCTTTTTTGCCAATCATAGGAAAAGAAAAAAATTCATAATATTCTTCTCAGTTTGATTTATACTTAGCAACAATAGAAACAAATGCTAAATTTGAATATTGCTTTGAAGTTGGCAAGATTTCCCCTATATCCTGATTTAATACAATCTTTACACCAGTAGTAAAGGTGTGTTAACCAATAGAAGGGAATTAGAAAGGAAGGAAAGCAAAGGATTTATTGAATACTCTAGTAAATATTAGACAACTTATTAGTTGCTTTATGCATATAATAAATCCATTGCCAATGACAAAAAAGAATCCCTAATTAATGATGAATATAATCTTTAATTTTCTTTATTCTCTTCCTGATTCTGTCAATGACGGATGGCATCATTTACCAGATGGCTGACTAGGGGCAGGATTAGAGTCTTGAATCTATGATTATCACATCACTCTCAGAGCAAAACCAGGATGTCTAAAACACTACCTGAAAGCAGATAATGGTCTTCTAATAAGACAGCTCAATGTTCTAGGGTTAAAATTCTAGGGTTTAAAGCTAACCATCTAAGAGCTTCAACAATAGCATTAAGCAAAGGAAAACAATACTCATTCATTCACGCTTTCTTCCAAATAAACAACAGTTCAAATTAGTCCTAGGTGTTCATTTAAAATGAGTTGTGTGGGTATCATATAGGAAAATATGAATTAAGAAATTTATATTTGTAATTAAGATAAATATATTAACTTTTAAGTATATGAACTCACTAAACAGTGACATGGAACAAAGTTTAGCCACTAAGGAAAAGAACTAGTACACTAAAAGGTTGATCAATGGAAATGGCTAGATAAGTTAAGGAAACATTTGACTTTGCTGACTGGTTTAACTGTTAATTGAATGTCATGTACTATCTTCTATGTGTTTAGAATAACATGTTCGGAATAAAATGAAAAAACTTAAATTGTCCCACTTCCTTACGTTTTCCCATAAGCTACTCAAGCTTTGCTATAGTCATGAGCCAGAGGAAAGCTTAGATTAATAACCTGAATGACAAACAAGTAACCTGCATCTCCAAAGTTAGCAAGTATTGTAGTGAAAGGCTTTGTCATTTCACAGGTGACTACTGTGCAATGTAGCCAATATATTTTCCCAAAGTAGCACAGTGAGCTAAAAACTAAAACATTTTGTTAAGAATTAGTGCAATCAACATTAAAGATAGTGTTAAGAAATATTTGATCAGCCATTGAGTTACAGAAATTGTTATATTGAAAAGTTTGAAATTGTTAATTCTAACAATAGTTGTGTGTGTATTCAGCAGGCACATATTAGCACGAGAGCAGAATTCAAAATGTAAGTGTTTTCATTAAAACAATTCCTCATATATTTTTCCAAACACATTTCTTTTTTAGGTGGGTTTTAACATTTTAATAAGATTTACACAGTGAAAGCAAATACACAGCTCTGGATTGGAAAATGGTCTGGGAAATAATTCGCTTGAATCTGTAACCATGTGTTACACTTGAGAACACTCTGCAGGAGTCACAGTCGTTACGGGGTTGTGGGGGACACACTTCCTACTAAAGAGATGGGCGTGGCTATCAGCAGACATGCCTCCAATAACATGTGTGTTTGTATCCAGAACAGCACGGGAAAAGATTTTCTTCCTAGCTTAAACACAGGCTTAGCTTATTAAAAAATAGATCATTTTTTAGTATTTCACTGTTTTAAGAAACTTCATTAAAATATTCTCAATGCTCTCCTCTCTGGAAAATAGTAATGATGCACTTAAGATGAAACAACTTTGGTATGTACCATTTTAATCCTGGTTGAAATAAAACACAAAAGGTGGGCTTCTGGTTCATGGTTGTCAGCAATCTGTTATTTTTACTAATGCCTGTATTTTATGTAGTTTCAACTAGAGATCTTAGTAAGGTGACATATATCTGTGCCTTATAGTTTCTAAATAAATACAAAGTTTTCAACATAGAAAGGGCTTTCTGTTTTTTTTGTGTGTTTTTTTTTGCTTTTTAGTGCCATTTTTGTGCTTTTAGTAATTTTGTTCCATTTCTTTCCCAAATAACAGATAAGGAAAAGAAACAGCAAAGTGCCTGCAGCAGAGATAAGACATTTAGCTGAGATTTTAAAATATTATCTTTCTTTTGCACCATGAATACAGCTTTATTTGACATCTGTTAATTCTCAGAATTCTTTAAGGGAGAGAGTACGCCTCATGAATCCATTTAGCATCCTGAATAGATTTTGTTAATTACCACATGTATAATTCTGTTTTCATCAAAATTAAGAGGTATTATTTGAAATTTTGACTCCTTAGAAGACAAACTTGGTCTAGGCAGGTAGGTACAAATAAGTAATTGGAAGGGTTTAAAATGTTATTATTATTTTTAAGATTGAATTTATTGGCAAAAAAGAAGGAAATATTAGGCCTGAAAACAGACCCTCTAAATTTAAATATAAAAAAAAAATCTTTTAAAATTTTTGTTGAAAAAAACTACACACTGTAAAGAAGAGAGTAAATGAATGAGTATGAATTCGTGACGGAGAAAAGGGGAAACTTGTAAGACCTTGTGTCCTCTCATGCACAGGACTGAAAGTTTTCTAGTCCATTTTTCTGGTTCTAGACCATCATTGCACTAGTGCAGGGGTCGGCAAACTTTTGAAGAGTTTGGAAGCACCGCCAGGGGTCAGCAAACTGCGGCTCACAAGCCACATGTGGCTCTTTGGGTACATACATGTGGCTCTGAAGTAAAATTGAAAATTAAAATAAAACTATCATAGTTTCATTTATAAAATTTTTAAAGGATATTATTCACATAATGGTGATTATGTACACATATATTTATGGCTCTCGAATAATTTTTAAATTGTTGTGAGGGACAGGATTGGCTCTTCCAGGGGTCGGCAAACTTTTGAGACGGAAGGGACCCAAAGAGCTGTGTGTGGCTCGTGAGCTGCAGTTTGCCGACCCCTGCCTTAGTCCATGTTGAGCATTGTGGTGTCTCTCACTGACTTCCAAGGCTCTCTTTAGTTTGGCTCCCATCTCTCCAACTTGACATATTTTACTTCATCATTATAAACCGTCAACTACCCTTAGGCTGGAGGCTTCTCTGTGCTCACTTTTCTACAGCTTCATGAATTCTTCAAAACCCAGGGAAACCCCTACCTCTTAAAAAAGATCTTCCGGCAGTACTGTCTCTGAACAGCTCATTGTAATAAAACATCAAAGAGAAGTTTCAAGTTTTCTGAGGTAGTTCCAATCATTTACACCATTATCCTCTACAGGATAAAATTTACTCAGTATACCTGTGATTAATTCCCAATCTGACCTTTTCCCATCCTCTCTCATTATATTCTTCCACATACTCTGTAGTATTTTTACACCAGAAACTGTCCTTTCAGAACATATATTTTCCTCCTCTGTGCTTTGATTTATGCCATTTGCCTCACAGTGTGGGACTAAGAAGCTAATGTTTCTTTGAGGCTTTCCTATGTGCCAGGAACTATGCTAAAGATTTTACTGAAATTTGTCGTTTAGCCCCACAACAATGCTATGAATCAGTACTGTTACTTTCCCAAATAAGAGATGAGGAAATTCAGACATAGTGAGGTTTTATAATGTACCTCTTAAGTGCCGATCTACTTCTCTAAAGCAATTACTTCTGAGCCTTACTTCAAAACAAATAAAGTGCTATGAGGTGCCAGGCCAATGGAACACATTTTTAAAAATATGGCTTACGATTTTGATGATGTACATTCTTTGGAACACCCATTCTTTTTTTCTTGTATCAAAAATGGATACATCTTTCAAGGCACAATTTATAGGTGATCTCCTCAGTCTCTCTAGTGAGAATCTTGGCTCCATGCTCTGCTTCACGACAATTGTCACCACGGCTTTCCACTGGTCCATGACCAGCATGATCAACATCACCTGGAGCTTTTAGGAATGCAGACCTTGGCTACCCTCTGGAACCATTGAATTAGTTTCTATTTTAATGAGAACGAGCCATGGTGGATTCACAGGCATTGTGAAGTTTGAGAAGCAAAGCACTGTATACTTATTTCTTTCTGCATTTAGTTATCCACAACAACTAATTATTCTTATTTGCCCGATATTTTCCAAACTGAAGGGCCAGTATGTTATTTATGTTTGTCTTACCCAGAGTGGTTAGCGTAATACTTCCCATATGGCTGCTACTCAGCACATTTTTACTAAATGTATTTATTAAACTGAGATCAATTTCCATGGGAGTTATACCTTTATATGTCCTATAACTCATAGGAGCCATATTCTCCTCTAGACTGTAAATTCTGGGGATGTAGTTATTACATCTTTCTAGTGAGTGCAGGATGCAGACTCTAATGTGTCACCTTCACTGAAGGTGCTTCAGTGAATAACGGTGGGGTGAGACACTGACTAAATTAAGATGATCGACTAATGTACGGAAGACAGTATTTTAGAGATATAATTTTATTTTGAATTTATTTAGTTAACAAATACCTATAAGAACTGATGTGGCAAGGCGTGGTATAACTAGTTTACAAATATTAACTTATGTTTACAAATATTATCACATTATGAACTAAGAGTGTATGGTAGAGCACATGTTAAATCAATAAAGGTTGATTTGAGATTCTTCATTCAATTCTAATATATGGTATAGCACACCTACTTCAAATATTTCTGTTGCTTTTGATTAGATGACTAACTAATGGGCCAGAGTTGATATAAAATGTCAGTGTTTAGGTAATTTTTTTTCCTTTAATCATGGTAAAATTCTTCCAAATTAATTGGAAGCAAAGATTGCAGTAAATAGTATGCCTGCTTGGTATAAAAATAGAAGAATATCAAGATATATCAACAGAAATCCACTTTCCGTTTACGAAGAGAGACATCCTGATAAATTCAGTTTCAGATTATAATGCATGTTTTATGCGTTGCTCATGTATGTGCATGTGACTTTATATTCAAAGGGAGGAAAGATCCCCATCCGGTGGACATCACCAGAAGCCATAGCCTACCGCAAATTCACATCAGCCAGCGATGTATGGAGTTATGGGATTGTTCTCTGGGAGGTGATGTCCTATGGAGAGAGACCATACTGGGAAATGTCCAATCAGGATGTAAGTATTTGTAGCCTATGAGTTATGGTTTCAGATTAAGAGATCAAGCTGTGCAAGGAAGTGGAGCATAATGACACCAGGTGGCTCCCAGTTTGTGACACTGAAATAGAATACTTAAAAAAATGAAATTGTTTCCAAACCTTGTGAGAATATTAATTGAGTTGCTCTCATGGCTTTACATTTTTCCCTCAAGCAGAGATTTAGAAATGAGACAAAATGAAAATATGAATAACAGAGTGTAATGAAATAAGTACTAACAAGATAACCAATAGATATCAGGGAATGTTTGAAATATCTTTGCTTCAAAATTGTTTCTATGTAACATTCGTGAGGTATACATGTCTGCCATTGTTTGTAGTTTTAATTAATGACTCTGTGTCAAAGTTTTGTTTACATAAATATAGTATTTCCCAATCTCTAGCATATAGTTCTCATAATGTATTAAAGTTGCACATGAATTTAGTTATACAAATGGAAGTCTCTGGATGGAAATAATAATCTTAAACTCTCTTTTATAACTGTGATGTGATTTTTCAAAAGGATTTTTGTTTTTATAAGTCATGTTTTGCTAATGCTTAGTAAAAGGATGCTCTTGGCATATGGGATCAGCACTCAGAGATTTTTCTTTATGCTTAGCCAGAAACTGTGAGCATGATCTTAAAGATACATAAGAAGGAAAGCTGAGATGCTTTTAGTCATTTCCTACTCACCACATATAAAATTGCTTTTAATGTATTTGGATATAAAAACCTTTTTGTACTTCTTCAAACAAGTTATTTTTTATAACAGTAATGGGAAAATCAGACTCACTTTTTTACATCTCTATTTTCCAAATTCCCTCTGTATCAGAGCATCTCAAAGTGTGGTCTCTGGACCATTAGCGTTAGCATGGCCTGGGAATTTGTAGGGATGCACATTCCCAGGCCTTACCCCAGAGTTATGGAAGCAGGTTACTCATCTGTATATTAATAAGTTCTCCAGATGGTTCTGATATATAGTAAAGTTTAAAATCACTGCTTTACATGATTTAAAAATACTAGTAAACTGATAGTTATTTAATTGAGCAGCACATGAGCTTTTACCAAAGAACCTTACTATGATTTGGAAGGTATCATTTGAACTGTTGTGTAACAAAAATCAGTATACTATTTTTATACTGTATATATATATATACAGTATATATATATATACTGTATATATATATATATATATATATATATATATATATATCTTCCATAGAACTCTGTATTACCACATAAAAATTTCTTTGTAATTCATTGAATTTCCTTTCTTTTAGATCAATAGAACATTTTTTTATCTAAATCTGAAAAGTATGTCTACAAACTCTTCTATATTCACTGTCTCTCTCCTGCTTTTCCTTTTTTATAACATTTTTGGGCATTAATAATATCTTATTTATTTGATAAGCTGTTCTCTTTTTAAGCAATTTAAAATGGGAACTTTTCCACTTATTTTAAAAATATTCATATTAGTGTGCCCTGCCCATGAAGACGTAAAAGAATTACCACCTAAGTCCCCGGAAACTTTGCTTCTCACACAGGTAATTAAAGCTGTGGACCTTTGCTTCTCACACAGGTAATCAAAGCTGTGGACGAGGGCTATCGACTGCCGCCCCCCATGGACTGCCCAGCTGCATTGTATCAGCTGATGCTAGACTGCTGGCAGAAAGACAGAAATGACAGACCCAAGTTTGAGCAGATTGTCAGCATTCTGGACAAGCTCATCCGGAACCCAGGCAGCCTGAAGATCATCACCAGTGCAGCAGCAAGGTGACACATTAGAGTTTGCATCCTGCACTCACTCCAAAAGGAATATATTTTCTAGCTCCAAGGTGTTAATTTCCCCCTCCTCTCTTCCGACTGCATTCTTTGATATTTATGTTCCTCAAAACACTCCTATCTTGGTTTTCTTAAGAGAGACATGTTTTTTTCTTTTTCTTTTTAAATCTTTCTAGGGGAAAGCTTATGCTATTTCATGAGAATGATGAAATTCTGAGTTATTTTTAACTTCCATCTTGACTAGAAGGGAGTCTACATTCAGGCTTGTTTAAGTCTCTGGAAAAATAGGAACCCAGGAACCTAGTACACACAGCTTCTTTTCACTCTCCTCTATTTAACAACAACAAAAAAAAGGAAATCTCCTTGAGTGGTGAGGAATTTTAATGAAGTCCTAATTTATTCCACATTTAAAATGAAATTTCAAAAATAACAAAAATGCTTCCAATATTGCACTGGCTAAGAGAATGCAATTCCCCCCCACACACACACACACACTTAATTAAATAAATATTTGTTCAATCCATAGTGTGTGCCAATTACATTGTTAGATTCTATCAAGGATAAACCTAAGAGTAAAATAATGTCAATGTTTCCAGACAGCCACACAAATGATAATTCATCCTAACTATTATGCAATCCAGAATGCACAATGTCCATTAGATTTTATGCATATTCTTCCCAGTTAAGAATCACTGAGTTCTCTTAATGGTTTTGAGGAATATACATTAAAGTGTACCTACAGAGTGTAATGGAAGAAGTAGGTAAGGAGAGATTAATTTTGTTAGGGCCGTATGAGAAAGAAGAGAAGTATTCATTTATTTGATGCTTCTCAGAAAATTAACAGCAAAGATATCTGTTTGGTTTAATGATTTATATTCTCATTTTACATATCGGAAAAACATTTTTTTTTTACATTTTGATGATGTGTGTTCTTATAGGTAAATTATAGTTTTTCATAAAAGAACCTACACTTACTGTGCACATAAATCCACACTATTGATATGTATAAATACTATATAATGATGATGTAGTGTGGCTCATAATTAAAAGGTATAATATAATGCCTTATTGGAAGGAGTTTTCTTGTTTCCTTTTTGCACGTTTCTCTCTTTACTGAGACTTACTGAGAGTCATGACTTTCAGACTGATAGAGCATTTGCTAATGTACTTTATTCTAGAGTATATTATTTTGTACCTTAATAGGAATAATTATATTGAATATATGGTTCTGTTTTTACATTGTATTTGAATAAGATGAATATGAGGAATCCAAACCAAAGTCTAAATATCAGTATGTAAGAATTATAGATTATTTGTTGGCAATAACATTTAGGGGTCACTAAGTTTGAACTTACAGATATAGCCTTAGTAAGTAAAACTTCCCATAACTTAACCTATAAAGATGAATCTCTGTTCTAAACTTCACAGAGAGAGACTATACAGACTCTTTTGAAAATCCACCTGATAATTTAACAACTACCAGGATAACAAGCCTGTCTTTCCTTGGGCTATAGGGTCCTCATTTTATACCCTGAAGCCATTTCTTTTGATCTTTACTCAATGGCAACCATAGCAAAACCAAACAAACAAAACATATTCTCAATTCTTTACATATCATAAAAAAGATATTCAAAGCATTTCCATAGGATGGTATTAGCAATATAAAGACTAAGTCATATACCATGATCTAAGAATATTAACTCAATTTTATGTAAAAAAAATAATCTTAATATCAGTCATAGTATAACAGGATATATCCTAGCATCCAAATTTTAATACACTTCTTAAATTCACTTCTTCCATTCTTATTGAAATATATTTAATATATTTTCACCTAATATATATTCTTTAGCACCTAAATAAATTCCATATATTTTGTCACGGCACATGTAATTTTAGGGACTATATAAATATTTTTCTTAAACCCCCTCCCCCCATTTTAATTTACTAAATATAAACGTTTTAGAAATTGTTTTTATATAATTGGTTATCACCATTAAAATACACAACAGGGTGGATTGTGTCACTATGCATTTATTAGTAACAACCTCAAGTTGTCCTACAACAATGTCAAAAATCTTTTTCTTTAGAAAATTTGCTTTCCCACTTTTGACAATGATTATTTCATTGTTTTCATAACTGATTAAACTCATTCCCTTCCACCTTTAGTTTTTCATTGATGACTTTGCCACATACTTGATTGAGAAAATACAAGCTATCAGATGGAAAATTCCAGCAGCAAAACAAAAACTTACTGTGTTTGCACTCATACAGTTTATCCTCCTTTCTTCTTTACAACAGAGGAAGAGAGGAAACGTCCCTCCACTTGTCAGTGACAAATTCTCTTCTCTCTCTCTCTCTCTCTCTCTCTCTCTCTCTCTCTCTCTCTATCTCTCTCTCTCTCTCCTACATATCAAGGCGCTTTCTTTCTGCAGGATCAATTGTTATAAAAATATGTTCTATTGCATTGTTTTTCAAATTTCCCTGGTGATAAGAATCAATTGGGGAACTTATTAAATGCACAATGTTATAACTAACTATCCAGTCTATACCAAGCTAGTGATTCAGAATCTCTAGGAAAGGGTACTGAAACTTGGATGTTTGATAAGAACTCCAGGTAACTTTTATCATTAGGCAAATTTAACAGATTCTGTTTGTCAACATCCCCTCTGTCAGTCCTTACATCTCTGCCAACTACCTCCTTCTTTATCTACCACCCCACTCACAGCCAAACTTCTCAAATAAGAGCCTCATAGACATCTCAAAATTAATATTCTGAAAATGTATCTGTTCATTTTCTCCAGATAGTCTCATCGTTCCACTGTCTTCCTACTTTTGTTGAGTACACTGGCATCATTCTTCTCACCAATCAGGATTAGACCAAGTCTTGGCACCATTTTTTTGCCCTCCACACTTTGATCTTGGCGATCACTGGATCACCACCATACAGCTACAAACACTGTCTTTCCACTACAAACTCTCTCTTCTATGACTTTTTCCACTTTTGACCTAGACCACTGCAATAACCCTCTAACATGTCCCCTGCCTTCATTGCTAACCTGCTCCAAGCACCTTTTCATATAACCTTCAGAATTTCCTCATCAAAATGTATAGCAGTTGCCAAAAAAATGTATACACATTTTAAGAAAGGAAAAAACTGTATTAAAATTGTAATATAATGAATGACACTAGCATTCATCTGATTAATGCCATCTTTTGAGCAAACATCGTACTACGCATTGCTACTGTAATTTAACTTCAAAAAGTAATACATAGATAACATCTCTTAAAATGTGTACATATTTTTGGCACACTCCCTGCCCTCTGTACATGATATAATTTTGGTCACCTGTTTGTAACCAATCTTGATTTCCCATTACACTTAGAAAAAAAATCTAGTCTCCTTTTGATGATTTAAATAGCTATGCTTCTCCAATTCTTTTTCTTTTGTTTTATTCTTTTATTCAAATATGTATTCATTTTTTTCAATAACTATTTAGTATATGCCAATCTACTATGTGCTAGGCGTGGGTAGAATCTAGAGAACAGTGGAGAAGACAACGTGGTCTCTGCCATCCCAGAGCTTACATTATATAAGATGTACAACCCACAATAGACAAGTACAGATTATAAGAAGGAAGTAAAGAAATGGCTGTGATAGATAATGAAAGGATGGTTGGAAAAGAGCCAGCCCTCTGAGAAGTTGATATTGAACTGAGACCTTAAGAAAAGAAAAGAGTCACGTGTTTAAAGAACCCTCCTACCCCCACCCCCCAAAAATAATCTTGGCATAGGAATAAGAAACTGCAAAAGAGTTTGGAGGGCTCTAGGAAGAGGCAGAAGGATAACATGACTGAAGAGCAGTAGGGAAAAGAAGAGTCTGTCCTGAGTCAGAGGAGGCAAATAGAAAGAAGCCAGAGCACTTGAGCTACCCAGGCCATGGTGAGGACTTTGGAATTTGAAATGCATGAGGAATCCATTAAGTCATTTGAAGCAGAGAAGTGACATGATTTGATACACACAACTTGCTTTTGCAGGGAGGGGCAAAAGTGTGAGGAGAGTGGTATTCCAACCTTTCAAACTGTGCCACTTTCACTTAAACAATACCATAAGCTCAGTGGCCAACTTCTATTTCCTTCAGAAAGCCAAGGTATGAAGGCAGTAGCACATGCCGCTCTCTTGTCTTAGGTTCGTTCTACTTGGCATCCTTCCGTCAGGCAATAGCTTCTACATCTTGTGTTAATTAAAGCAGTCTCTGGCAACACAATTTAAAAGTCATTGCAATTCTTCTCTTACAAGCACCATATACTTCTTCATCACAATTTTAATTCTGTTGTGTGTGTGTATTCTTTTGAAGTATCCCG
>NW_017732227.1:425453-426505 GCF_001890085.2 Hipposideros armiger
TTGGTTCACATAGGTTGACACTGAAATATCCCTCATCCCAATCTGCCAGAAATGCACTTCTGAGTTTCTCCTTCCTGGTTCTGTGCTGCCCTGGGGTCCAAGGATGTTTTTAAAGCCTCTAAGTGCCTCAAGCACTTAGTCCAGAAGTCACTAACTCAAATGTTCACAAGAGCCAAGAAGCTAATTGAAATCAGTGAATGCTTATCTCATATCCTGCAGAGGTTGGTGGTAGCCAATAGATATATCAATCTCCTTATAAGGAGATTGTAGAGCCATCAATGCCAGTGATGGCAATCCCATAATAGAAGGAAGAAAGAATGGAACATTAGTTGACATCTCAGAATGTTAACCCATTGCATAGACTCCTACTCAGAGAGAAAGAAAATTGTCTCTATTTAGAGCTTTGGAGAACGGTACCAATTATAGAGCAGAAGAATATGAAATAGTAGGTAGAAACAATCAAGAGTTATGAGTGAGACCTAGACCACAACTCAAGGAGTTTTCCAAAAGTAGACAGAATGAACTGTGTTATTAAAAGCTACAAAAGGCTGAAAAAAAAAAAAGACAACAGGAAAAAGCCTTTCAATGAAGCAATAAGGAGGACATTGGTTTCTTTTTAGAGAACTATTTTGATTCTTTTAGAGTGTAGATGAGATACAAAATTTGAAAAGGTTTAGTTATAACTAGATGATGAAAAGGAAAAGGTAATGTGAAAATAGTGCTTTTGAGAAATTTAGTAAAAAAAGAAAAGTATAATCATAGTGCACATGCATAAAAGAATAAAAATAAAGCTCCCTTACTTTAAGAATTGATGAAATATTTCTTAAAGTTTTTTATAGAAACTGGCACTATATAAATAAATAGAAAATGGTCTTACAGTGACAAATTTTCTCTCACTTTACAATGCATGCTTTTGTTATACATAAAAGAGAAATAATCAAAATTCTTTTTTTGAAAGAAACTATTTTGCAAAACTAGTTTTATAATAACATAGCTCTTACTTTAAATAAATTAGCTTGGTTACTTTTATGAATGTAAGTAACTTAAAAATT
>NW_017732227.1:428839-429799 GCF_001890085.2 Hipposideros armiger
ATACCTAAGCAGAGCTGGCAGGAAAGAAGATGACAGTAAGGAGTTAGGAGGCGATTTCAGCATGTAAGAAAGGGCTTATGCTATCATAGAGCAGAGGGAATAAAAAGAAAGGATATAAATTAAGAAAGATTTACTGAAGTATTACAGGACATGGTCACTAACGAGATGTGCAGAGTGACAGAGAAAAGTCCCCAAGAGTACTTCCAGGTTCTGAGTGTGGATGGAGGACCAGAACAGTGCTCTTACTGACATTCGTAAGGAAGGCAGAAGGAACAACAGGCTGCAAGGCAGATCAGCCTCCTGGACACAATGAGATTGAGTCCCACAAGAAGCTGGGATTTCACATCTCAAGTTGGGAAGACATTAAAATGAAATCTAGGCATACAATTTAGAGCATTCTCTCTGTAAAGATAATAAAAGAAGCCACAGTCAAAAACATGTGTAGCAGGTACAAATCTCAATTTAGTAATGGTGGTTTTCACCACAAATGCACCCACTTTTATTTTTCTGAAATTATTATATTTCTAATGAAAGCTCTCATATTCTGTGAATTATCAGGAATCTTTAATCTATGAATAGCAGAGGGTATTGGTTCACATAGGTTGACACTGAAATATCCCTCATCCCAATCTGCCAGAAATGCACTTCTGAGTTTCTCCTTCCTGGTTCTGTGCTGCCCTGGGGTCCAAGGATGTTTTTAAAGCCTCTAAGTGCCTCAAGCACTTAGTCCAGAAGTCACTAACTCAAATGTTCACAAGAGCCAAGAAGCTAATTGAAATCAGTGAATGCTTCTCTCATATGCTGCAGAGGTTGGTGGTAGCCAATAGATATATCAATCTCCTTATAAGGAGATTGTAGAGCCATCAATGCCAGTGATGGCAATCCCATAATAGAAGGAAGAAAGAATGGAACATTAGTTGACATCTCAGAATGTTAACCCATTGCATAGACTCCTACTCA
>NW_017732227.1:431919-444510 GCF_001890085.2 Hipposideros armiger
GGAAGAAAATAAATGTATACCTCTTTAATGCAACAGTCCGAAAATCCATAAAAGAATAATTCACAAACCAAAATACAAGGAGGGAGAGAAAAAGGGAGAAAAGTTATGTTTTTGCTTCCCCTGAGCAAACATGTAATTTCCATGATTTCTTTTTAATGACTGCGGTCTGCAGCCAGTAGGTACTGATTTATGAAAAGCTGTAAAAGATCAGGTGGAACTCTGCAGGACATCGTTTACAGCTGCACGGATTGAAATCTATCTAATTTGTCTAGTAAAAGTGTGAGCTCACGGTGCACATCACCCAGCCTATAAATTTCCTCTTCAGACCCAGTGTCTGGGGTTGGGTCTAAAACAACGCCAGGGCCTGCAGCTGCTCAAAAAACCCACATTCCCTGGGTGCGCGTGAAGAGACATCACAGGCTCTTCACAGTGAGAGACAAATTCCTATCCATTGATAAACTCTCCAGATGTCCTCTCGGAGGAGGAAAGGAACCAATTTTTATTTGAATTCCCCAGAGACATCCTGGAAGTGGAAAAATGATACTTTGCAGGGATGGTTATTCTGAGGTCACTGGCATTAAAATTAGGTCATTCTTTTTCTTCGTTGTACTTTGATCCAAGTAATAAACAGAAAAACTCAGTTGGGGTCACTTTAATCCCTAATCCACACGTCCTGTTCTATTTCAGTCTTTATACCAATTTTCTCTAAACTCTTGTGGAGTCTTGCTATAGTGTTGAGTTTAAAAATACAAACCATTTTGAATGGAGAAGAAAAAATTCTGCATTTTGCTATTAGGCACACTTCATAAATATTCTGAATACATGTCCTGGGGTTTGATTCTTCATACCCACAAACCCATAAATAAAAAACTATTGCTATTCATGAGACCAAGAGTCAACAAGAGTCCACATTAAATTCTATTCTGCAGCTACTGTAGAAATCCAAGCACTCTCTCTTTCTCTCTCTCTCTCCCTCTCTCTCTCTTTCTCCACACACGCACACACACACACACACACACACACACACACACACACACCTATAGATAGTTTAATATTTTATTGTCTTCTTTCTATTTATCACTTCATTTTTCATATAAAGTTTTGTCACATATGATTTAATATTATTCATATCAACTTTGTTTACCATTTTGATGACTTAACCAATGGGTCCAATGCTATATTTAATGCTGGCTAGTGACAAAAGCTGTTTCACTCATGATAGCCAAGCTAAAACAAGCCAAGAATATCATGTAAGTTCTGAAACCTGGGTTGTATATCTATCAGTAATTCCCTAAGTTCTTAGGAGAAAAACAAAACAAGAGAGCTTCAATTATTAAAATAATTTTTTTCTTTTTTAAATGATTTAAAGAATATATTCCAAAAGAGAATAATTTATAAAATGTTATATTTATATTTTGTAGTTTTTTCCCATATTTCTAAAGAAAAGAAAATTAATACTTTGTAAAATGATGCCTAATTTTTATTTCTTACTACCAGTTTTAAAAGATAACCTCTGAGGATTAGTTAAAACTAAACCATAACACATAAACATAAATTATAAACTCCATAATTTTAATTTATAATCAAAACACTTGAGATAGAGAGGACTGAAGTAGTGAGTTTAGTCTAAGGGAAAGAAGGTTGAAAAGTCCTTTACTTTCAATGGCCCTCCACTTCACAAATGACTGTGCCAGGGAGGGAACCAGCTACTGATCTATATTTTCCACAGAAGATGAATATATAGGCAGAATCAAAATGTCACATTGCCATTATTTTTCTTAAAGTCAGCATTAAAGTTTGACCATTTTTATCAAATAAATTTAATGTATCTCCATCAAAAGCCATGTAAATTACCAATTTACACTCCTCTTATGTGTCCCCAACAACAGCATACATGTCTATATACATGTATATATAGAATGATACCAAATTATTAGATATAATAATCTTAACCGCACAGTTAGCATGTTTCTTATATATCAGGAAGTGAGCTGAAGAAATATCATCAATAGTAACAGAAATATCCCAGTAAAAAATACTTTTAAATGTGGGTAGAGTTGGCATATTTATGTACTTGCTTCACAGAGAGGTTTTCTCATGAGAAAATGAAAATTTATCACATATCTCAGGTAATAATCAGTGGTTGGTATTTATAGATAAATCACAGTATGGTTTAATTGCATCTGGATGGTTCATTTTGCTGTTATTTCATTCTATTTCTAAAAACATTATTGGAACTGGTACCTTAAAGAGCTAAATTCATTTATAAAATAAAGATAAATACATGTCAATATATTCCTCATTTGGTTTGGTGTCTCTGACAACTAATTCTAACTGTTGAATTTAAGCATTTCAAATGATGAGTTTAATTGGGGAAAAGTATTAATTTTCAATATATATGATATGTGAAGTTCTAGTTTTAGAAACCCTAATATTTAGGGACTTAATCATTTAAAAAAGTTTCAGGAGCTCAGTGCTGATTAAATTCAACTACAGGATCACAAAACATGAAAGATTCTGAGTGATAACTCTGAAAAGGTAAAAATCTAAATGTACCTTCTCAAATGTAAGATAAAGATTAGTTTATGACACCTTTGCAGGACATTTTGTCCTATCCAAACATCCATGGAGACTTTGGTCCACACCAAAATGACCCTAGAAATTTGCTGACATATTAATGCACCATGCATGAAGAGATCCCATCCTCGACTTGTTCTCTGTGCATTTCTCTGCTTGTAAGCCTACTCCTCATTATGCATAGTCAGCATAGATCATGCTCTACTGTATGATTCAAACTCTGACCCATCTATCTAACCTCACATTCTATTACCAGCTAAGCTACTGAGGTAAGAAGGGTTATTGGCATTACAACCATAACACAATTATTGGACTAAGAAAACATGATAGTACATATTAATCCTGTAAACAAAAGTAAAAATAAATGCTATAGCATATTTTAACTGAGGGCCATTTTTAGGAGAAAAAAAATAGAGAGGACAATCAGTTGTCTACCTGCTGACTGGTCCCAGTCTCATGAGTTAAAGACAATTAAAGAGGTCATGATAGCTGTAAAATATAGGAGAAGGGCAGCTTATCGGGAACTACTGCTTTGGGCTCTTCAGGGATGAAAACATGGTCTCTTCCATTTCTTTTCAGTCTCTTTGATTCACTAGATCTTGCAGTTGGTAATAGATCAATGTTTAGGCCTGTAATTATGTAAAACAATACCAGAAGTTCCTCTTAATGCTGATTGTATTGTGCAATATTAATCATAATCTCTCTCTCTCTGTCTCCCTCTCTCTCTCTAGATATAGATATAGATATAGATGATATATAGATGATATAGATATAGATATAGATATAAAATGAACTTCATTTGTTGTTGTCATATAGGCGAGGACTTCATTTATTGTTACCTTTTTTTTCATTCCTTTATAATTTTTATTTTTGATGACATTTGTGACATTATTTAAATCTGGGCTGACTTTATGTCCTGCTAAAAGTGTAGTCTATGTTGTTCCAACAGTCTTTTAGACAGCAACAATACAATGTCTGCAAACATCCCATGGGCAGGATTTAATATGGGAAACCAAATTCATCACCAAAGCAGACAACAAATTATTCAGTGTGTCATGTTTCCTATAACGGTATCCTAAATTACCACCATCTTTGCTAATGGTTAAACAAATTAAATTATAAAAGTATGTATGCATATATTTATGAATTTCACTGGCAAAGTTTCAATGATTTAAAAGTAGTCGTGAGTGGAGAAAAGGAGCATGGAGACAAGATGGTTACACAGTATCTTGCAAGCTGCCCACTTCAACAGATGAAGTCTGCACAGCAAATCAATTCCACAAACGAACAGGAACAACACATGAAGCCTGAAAGTTCCTGCTGCTTTTGGTGTCAGATTCGACATCCAGCAAACCTGCTGACCCCTGCCTGATCTCTCTCCCTTTGGTGTTTTTTATCCTTGCAGGCCATCAAACCTTCTCCTGGACCAAAGCAATGTCGACATCACCACCTTCTGCACAACAGGTGACTGGCTTAATGGGGTCCGAACAGCACAGTGCAAGGAAATCTTCACAGGCGTGGAATACAGTTCCTGTGATACCATAGCCAAGATTTCCACAGAGTAAGAAAGAGTTTTTAAGACTACTGAATGATTCTGAGCTGTCTGTTGAACATACACGTTTTGGGTTAACATGTTATCAATATTCGTTGACCCTATGAGATACCAGCTGTCTCCTTTAACTGCTGAGCTGGGCCCTGGATCACTCTTTGTAAATGACACCTTCTGGATTGATGTGTATTGATGTGTCTTCTTTCCTAACAATAGGGTCTCATAATACGTGTATTCACTGAATTATGACCTCCTTTAATAGACCAAAGGATACATATCCCCACAGACTGAAGCCCCTAATTTAAAACATAACCAGATATAGCAGAATTATTAGTATATTCCTGTATATGTGATTTTCTATTATTTTTCAAAAAAAACCTAACCTCTGTGGAAATGGAAAATTGAGAGCTGAGTGAATAAACTAGTATACAGGGAAACATACTAAATTCTAAAAACAGTTTTCACATCTACCAAATAAATATCATCATCTATTATTGTGTGTCTACTCTGTGAAGGATAACATGTTTTGAAAATGAAGTTATAAATAGGTTCAAGACATGACTCTATTGTTTTCCTTGAAAGGTTTACACTCAGTTTGAAAATACTAATGTGCATAAAATTAATATGCATCATTAATATGGCTGTATGTGTTAAAAGCCAAAAATAATCAAGTACAATAGGCTGCAGTTTTTAGACATGTATCTTTTGATAATAGGAATTATTTGATATGAGAAATCCACAGGCTTAGGAAAGGGGGTTTATCAAATGAATTCAATGACTAATCCATAAAATTTACTGTCCTTCATATGGCGTGGTAATTGGGAACTGGCAGTAAAGATCTGGGAGCTAGATTCTTTATATGTTTGTGAATGAGAACCAATGTACTTCACTTCTTAATGTAGTTGCATCAGTTTTTCTTTTTCTTCACAATAACTTTTTCTGCACCCCCAAGCATATAGCTAAAAATGGTTTTCTGTGCCCTAGGTCTCCCAACCTTAGTGTGCTGCCCAACTGACCAAGGCTGAACTGACTTAATTCTATGTCCTCAGGAGAAAATTCTGATGGGCTAAATCTATAAGCTCCGCTTGTAGATTGGCACCTTCAAAGTCATATGTTTGCCGTGATATAATCATTTCTGTTCAAAAGAGGTGGGGTCTGATAGCACAAATTTGGCTCTAGAAGCCCTTTCCTGAGGGTAGAATAGAAAACTCTTTCAAAGAAAGTGGTTTTGTGTTGAGCAGCTACACCAAAAATTGTCCCATTTTGTAGCTTGCAAGGTGTGTTTGGAAACTGTGTCCTTCTCTGTTTCAGTCCTTTATCTTTCATCTTTGTTACTTTAAATAAACTATTGCCCTCAAGTTCCTTTAAATCTTAACCACTCCTACCAATATTTGAATATTTAAATGTTGAATATTTAAATACTTCCATTGTCATCCCGTCAATCATTTAAATAAAGTCGATGTGGAGAGCTATATATTAGATATCAAAAAGGAATGTGGAGTATAGTTAATAGAGGTACAAGGGACTAACAAATAGGTAGTTTACCATTTATGATATAACATTAAACAATCAGAAACACAAAAAGACCTACAGAAAGGATTTATTACTATTAAAGAGAGTTATTCTTAGAAAACAAGCTCACGCTAGTCTACTTAACATGTGTTGTCATTCCTAGTTAAAGAAAAATGTACTGTTTTTGAATAAACTTTTTAAAAATTATTTATTTTTTTCAGTCATGGTTGACATTCAATATTATTTTATATTAGTTTCAGGTGTACAGCACAGTGGCCAGACATCTATATAATTTATGCAGACTTCCTATCCAATCAACAATGTGCTTTGAGTTTCTGTGGTAGTTATTTTGATCAAACACAATCCCAGGGTATATTGATATATTTAAATATTTTTATAAATTCTTATTTCAGTAATGTAAACAGTTAGGGTTATGATATACAAGACACCTGCGTTAGAGCACAGAAGCATAGCAGAGAACACAAAGTTGAACATTTCTGTGTTATTGCCAGATTTTCAAAGGCAGAGTTATAGAAATGTTTATTCTCAATAAAATATCAACACTCAGAAGTTTTAGATAATGAAACACTATATTGAAGTGGATGAGGCAGAACGTTGTTAATAGGATTAACCGCTAGGTCACAATTTAAATATACTCAGGCATTATAAGCTATGAATGTGGTAAGAAAGCTATTTGCTTAAAAAAGTGAAGTGGCAGCATTTGTTACATATCCAAGTTAGCAATGCATTTGTCTCAACAATACAGTGTTGTGCAGTGAGCTCTTTTTCACTGGATAGAATCTTTTCACTTAATTATTATTATTTAAACAACTTGTCAGTGTACATTCAAGATGAAAGCAGACTTTTCCTGAGAGACTCAGCTGTTCAGGCTTGTCCTTGAGAAACCAGATGCTTTCAGATCTCTCTCTGTTCTTTCTTCTATCCTTTGTCCTGAATTTAGGGACAACATAGAATTAAGATCTATTGATCTAACACTCCTTGAAAAGAATTGTTTATTTCTTGGGTCTCCTCAGTGTGGTAGATATACTACAAAAAATAGAATTTATAAAAACATATTTAATACACTAATAATTTTATTAAAAATATTTAATACACTAATAATTTGGTGGAAACCTAATGATGCAAAATTTTCACCTGAAGTGATATAAAACATTTAACTCAATATTTCATCCTTCTTTTCTCAGTGTTGGGCTTATTGTTTGAATTTGTTTCCTTTCAATCCCTATTTTCGTTGTGCAATCCAGACTCAACTCAGAAATGATTCCTTTGATTAAATAACTCTCAAGATTCTCCTAGAATAAGACAGAGATACTTAAAAATGATATTAAATTTATTTTTGTTTTCTATCCAGACTATCAAGCCACAGAAAAATATTAATAGAGCTTCATACCAAAATAAGTGTTAACTTATTTTAGTTAGTTTAGGGATTTCATTTACATGCAAGTTACTCAAGTCATCCAATTTCCAAATCAAATCCAGAAAATGTACAGTTTTATTCAGTAAACATATTTTTAAAAATATAATTTCATAGCTAAGCTGGATTTAAGAAGGTTAATGTGAGAAGGGAAGAGAGAATGAAAAA
This sequence comes from Hipposideros armiger, assembly GCF_001890085.2. Classification (NCBI taxonomy): domain Eukaryota; kingdom Metazoa; phylum Chordata; class Mammalia; order Chiroptera; family Hipposideridae; genus Hipposideros; species Hipposideros armiger. The sequence goes on from NW_017732227.1 coordinate 439,161, forward strand.
GGACAAGAGTGACTATAGATTACCGAGAGAGAATTAAGTGGGTGGAATGAATATTAGGCAGATTAATTGGGACATGTCATTATCTTGTACCCTTGGATGCCATTTTCAAAGTGTCATCACCTATCCCTTTTCCTTTGAAGTACCAGTTAGCTTATTAACCTCTCGTTTCAATCTTGATCTACTCTTTAGTCTTGAACTTTTCCACTGCCCTTCTGAATAGAGTAGTCAAAACAATATAAGCATATGGGAGTGTTACTGAGACGACAGCAGCTGGATGTTTAGAACAATTTTGGATATAGCAGGTGATGGATAGAAGACATTTTGAAGAGGGTAGAGGGAGTAGAGTGTCCACAGAAACCCAAGTTAAGGCATAATCTAAAGGAATAATTACTTTAATTCTCTTTTCCAATGTAATCCTTGTCATTAAATATAAACAAAATTATGTATCAATTTGCTTTTAACTATAAACAAAATTTTGCATCTATTTGCTTATATTGGGATCCCAGACACAGAATCTGAAACAGATTTATGCAAAAGATTTCTTGAGGAGTGTGCTTGGGACATACATCTATGAAGAAGTGATGAGGGGGCATTGGGCTAAAAAAGATTTGGCACTTCCTATTGAAACATGATCCCTAGAGTTGGGCTGGCCCTTCACAGTTGTACCTAATTGGTCTGTGGACTCTCAGCATCTGATTTTTTTCTAGTTGCTGGACTATGGGTGCTTCAATCCCAGAAGGAGATCAGGGCGAAGCATTATAGCATGATAATAGGTCATAGCAGATAATATATCACATTACTCTCTCACTATGCTTAAATTTCTCAAATAGCTCAGAAAATTAGTATACTACCTTGGAACATTTCTTTTTTCTGCTATCCATGACTATTATTTTGACTTTTAAGCTTATAAAGAAGGAGAAAATGAAGAGACAGAGAAAAAAAATCAGTAAGTCATAAAAATATGATATAAAATTGGAAGAAAGATGAGAGAAGACATACAAAAAGAGTTAGCATCTATTGATTTGTACATTTATATTTATATCTGTCCTATTTTCTGGCTCTAGATTTATAACCTGACTTTGATATGGCTTGGGGAGTTGTGAGGAAATGTTTGTTGGTCATTTTAAAGATAGATTCATGGTATATAAAGAATCAAAATCCCTTAGAATACACATTCTCAAAGGCAGAGATCAAAATAATAGCCTAAGTTACTCTAGGTGAAGGTTTCGTTAGCCACACACACAAAGAGTGAAAAGTTGAGTGTCATTCCCCACTAGCCTTCCTAATGAAGCAAGGCAGTTGAAGAGCATGATCAGAGAGGGCCTCAGGCAAGATACAATTTGTCCTTAGAGAATTTATCAGCCCCTTGAATGGCAGCAGGGAGGTGACTTGCAGGTCATCAAGAATTTCATTCCAAGTTCAGGTGATAAGAATGCAATCAGTCTTGGTTAATTTTATGCAGATGCTTAAATAATATCTACATTTCTTCTTAAATCCTTAACTATTTTTTGGTTGCACACCTTTACTGCTTGGGAACTCGCTTCTTAAGAAATCAATTAGTCCATTTCTATGTAGTTGAAATCCCAATTTTTCATTCTTTCTTTTATGCTCAATGTAAAGAGCCCCTTCTATGTGTGCTTATGTGTGTATGTGGTGTGTATTTGTGTTTGCATGTACGTTTTTCTTCTTGCCATGCTTAATTTGCCTGTGTTCCTGGACAAATGATACTTTACTTCTCTGTCAACTTCCCCAGACAAGCATACTTTGGATTATTGATTCATTCTTTAGTAAGTGCCTATCACACCCCTACTAAGTGAAAGCCATTGTTCAGAGTGTGGTGGGTAAGCCGAGTACAAACCAACAAGAATCCCCGTTTCTATGGAATTCACCTTCTTGTGGGACAAGATAGAGAATAAAGAAATTAAATCAAAAGAAAGGCAATGTGCTGAATGGTGAGCAATGCCTTGGAAGAAAATGAAACAAGAAAAGAAAATAAGAAGTGGAGGTATGACTAAGCAAGGATTTTACAATATTAAATAAGAGGGTCAGGGAAGTTCTCATGAGATAGGGATGTTTCAGTCAAGACCTGAAAGGATGAATATGAACTAAATATTTCGGTCAAGAATGTTTAATTAATCATTTGCACATATTCAGGTAACTCTTTTTTTTTTCCTAAATGAAATTTCTCATGTTCTTATAATACTTATTCTAATGCCTGCTTTCTGAGTTTAATCTATTTTAAATTTAATAACTTTGATAAATAGAGATATTTTATTCTACTTTGAAAGAACTTTATACTTTAAAGAAATTGTCCCAGTTGTCTATGGCTGACAACAAACTGCTTCAAAACTTAAAGGCTAAAACAACATCTATTTTATTGTATATCATAATGTCATGGCTTATGAATTTGGGCAGAGCTCAGGTGGGTGACTGTTCTGCTGTAGGGCTGGCGTTGACTGAAGTATCCATCTAACAGGAATCTGGTCTAGCCTGGGGGGCTCAAGGTGGTGGCATTCACGTCTGCGCCAGTGCAGAGTGCTACATACCTGAGACTGACAACTAAATGCTTACACATGGTTCTCCAATGTCTTAGGGTTGTCGGATTTCTTAAGTGGCAGCTTGAGGCCCAGAGAGGGTGTCTCAAGAGATAGGAAGTAGAATCTGGCAGTTACTGAAGACCTAACTGCAGAAACTGATACAGTGTCACTTCTGACATACTTTGTTGGTCAAAGCAGTCCCTGAGCTGGCCTAGATTCAAGGAAACAGGATAATGCCCTGCAATGTGTGACCATCTATATCAGTTTCCTAGGGCTGCCATAACAAATCACCGCAAACTACTGGCTTAAACAACAGAGATTAATTTTCTAATAGTTCTGGAGGCCAGATGTCAGAAATCAAGGTATTGGCCAGGTCACACTTGCTCTGAAGTCTCTAAGGGTGAATCCTTGCTTACCTCTTCTAGATTCTGGTAGAACCTGGCATACATTGGCTTGTGGCACCATAACGCCAATCTCTGCCACCATCAATATATGGATTTTTTCTCTGTCACTATATGTCCTGTATCTAATAAGAATAGTCTCATTAGATTTAGAGTCCCCCCCTCCCCAATCCAGTATGGTCTCATCTTGATCCTTGTCTTAATTACATCTGCAAAGACGGTGTTTCCAAATAAAGTCACATGGTGAGGTTCTGGGTGGAGAGAAATTTTTTGGGAACACTAGTCAACCTATACCATTTATATTCTTCCACAATGATAGGGATGGAATAGCCAGGATATAATACATGGATGATGCAAAAATTAGGTCCAAAGCACGATTCTACAAGCTTTGCTAATTGAAAATCATGCTCATATACTGTCCAGGAAACCATGATTTTCACCAGACATTTTCTCCTCTTTTACAGTGACATGAAAAAGGTTGGTGTCACTGTGGTTGGGCCACAGAAGAAGATCATCAGTAGCATTAAAGCTCTAGAAACACAATCAAAGAATGGTCCAGTTCCAGTGTAAAGTGCTATTTCAGGAAGGAAGTGGTGGTTGTGGACGATGAAGCATCACTCTGCAGATAGGTAATAACGCTGGAGATACTGATGGAAGTTCCAAGCCCCAATAAGACACTCAGATATGAGTACAAATGCCTTAAAGTGGAATTGAAAAACTCTTTGTATTTTCCCCTATCATTTAGTGGATGGGTGGGTTGGGTGTATTTTGTTTTGTAATTGATTTTTTATATTAGTTGATGGATTAAATTAAAATTCTTCAGCACGGAATGATGAAAAACTAGCATAGAGCCATTGATCATATACTGACTATTATAAAAGCAAAACAAGTGAAATAACAAAATGAACATGGAAGCTCTGTTGACTAAGAGCCACAAGAGAAAAAGACTCGTGATATTTTTATACACAGAAATAATCTGTAACAGGTATTTTTTTGTTTCTTTAAAAGCAAGCAAAACAGAGGAATTTATACCTCAAACTATCTGGCCATATTTACTACCTTTTCATTGTATTATTCTCTTTTACCTGTTAAAAGCATATAGAAATGAAGTTTGTAGTTTTTCTTAAGTACTACACATTTTTAATTGTTAGGTTCCTTAAGTATTATCATGTAAAAAAATGTGTCTTAATTTTGAAGAAAAGTACATATTTATTTTCTTTTGAATTGTTTTTATTGTTTTCTATTTATGCCTTGATGATTTAATTTGGATTTGTTACAGCCAAGTGCCAAATGCCCTTTCAGAGTGTCAGCGGTAAGAAACATGGTACACTAGACATAGAGAATGATGGGTTTCTTTCCAGATTTTTGAACCATCCATATATATATATATACCAAACTCTTTCTCTGTTTATTCACTAACCAAATCTCTCACAGCCTGAATTGTCTCATCCATTTTGTCTTTCCATTTATAATAAACTGTATGCTCCTAATTTAGTGTAATATACTGGCTTGTATGTAATGGATTCTCAATGACACACCTATCCTACTCTGGTGCTTAGGAAACCATTAATTCCCTCCATTGGTAAAGAAGTTATGTTAGAGCTCTTAAATGGAGAACAGCTACACTGGAAAGAATTGGAAATCTATTTATATCGCTGCATTAATTGGCAAGACAGCCTGTAGGCCAACGCATAAGTCAAAAATTCAATTGCTGACTGGCTTTGAAATTTCACTCAATATCTTTGCTTAACATTGTTGAGCTGTTTTTAGGGAATGATGACAACTAAAGTATTCATCTGCAACACTGGCTTAGTTAAATTAATTAAACATTGTGATCATCAATAGCAGGTATTATAATCTTTAAGAGTCTTCCACTGAAATGCACCTGTTGCAATTTTGGTATATAGCTTAGAAGCATTGAACTTCTTTGCATTTACTGAGAGTATAATTTTCAAAGTAGCTGGCTATCTAGCAATGATTCAAAACCTGTAGGTAGTGGAGAGATCTCTCATTGCAAGAATTTAGACTATTCCATAAAGATCAAATATAAGCATACTCAGTCATATCTGAAAAGATGTGTCTGGTGGAGATCTAGCCACTAATATATTGTGAAGCAACATTTTAGCTCTATCTATATTCTTTCTAATGCTGATATGATCAGTTATGGGAATAAGAAATGCATATGTCGCAAGAATAGAGTGAATAAAACACTGCTGCAACCTTTATGTTCTTATGCAAAATTGAACATTATACAGCTTACAATCACAGAGAAAAAATCACAAGTGCTAATCTGTTGTAAATTTAGTGTAATAAGGCTTAGGTTGTGTTCCCTCATATATGAGATTATTTCTTAAATTCGGCAATATTCCTTATAGTCAAATCATCCAACTAGAATTCTGTATTGGATATATA
>NW_017732227.1:447570-453660 GCF_001890085.2 Hipposideros armiger
AGTTTTCGGAATGCGTACAGTAACCTCTGCCACAGTCCTTTTACTTACATGTGTAACATGTAGGAGGCGAGTTCTAAAAGTCTATTTAAGGAAACATCAGTAGCTTGCTAACTCCACCTACTTCTTATTCTCTACAGGCAACCATTTTTAACACTTTTCTCTCATTACTTGAATCCAATACTTCTAGGAATGGATGCTTGTGTCTACTATGGGCCTGAACGGTTCAGATCCCCTTGTAAGGGAGAATATATTGGAAGGAGAGCAATTAGCTGACAACCTCAAGCTGCTGTACTTTCAAACTCCCCAGCATAGTGTACACCAGGCCATGGAGCATGGTGACAATAGCAAAGCCGGGCCATTTCTCCTCAAGCGACAGAATTCTATAACAAGCAATCTTCAATCTCATGCTCGAATCATCCTGGCTGAGGTTTTTTCAGAGATGCCCTGCAATCTGAGTTTCCTACCCAATCCACCTTCTTTTTGTCTCTCCTTTCATAGATGTCAGATGTGTATTAAATCTGAAAGCTCCCTATGCCTTCTCTTACTCCCTGTCCCAATCCGTCCCAGGCATTTCCACTAACATTTTTCTTGCAGGTCTAATTCCTTCTTGGTGTCTGTTTCTTGAAGATTCTAAGCTGAGACAATGACTCTTAAAGTGATTAACCTGGCAAGTAAAATGTCATCCATTCCTCTTCCCTCTTTCTGATTTTCAATCACCTAAGCTACGGTGCTCTCTCAGGAATGCTAAATTATTTTGTCAGTCCCCTATCATAACCTCTGTTGGTCCCTCCTTCCTTGTCTAGATTACCAAAGGAATGTTCTAAATAATGCATCTGCCTCCAGGCCTGATATCTCCAAGATCAGTCAGACTAATATTATTAGAGCACATTAAATTTTGTTGTTCTCATGCAAACACGAATGCCTCAGGGGCCTGGCAGGTTATATAAATGAGGGAAGCAAGTGAAGAGTGTGAGGACTCAGAAAAGCACCCTTCATTCCTCCTAAAGCAAGTTCTCAGAGACAAGGCATCCTGGATCCAATGTGAATCCCTGACCTTTCAAGAGAATTCCTAATCTGAGTTTTTGTGAGAAATTTTTATATATATTTAAATTAGATGACCCATCTAATAATGAAGAAGACACATCCAAGGGCTGAACTTAGCTTGTAACTCCCAACTTATGATATCTTTTTCTTTTTTTAATTAAAGTTTATTGGGGTGACAATGGTTAGTAAAGTTAAATAGGTTTCAGGTGTACAATTCTGTAATATATCATTTATATAGCACATTGTGTGATCACCACCCAGAGTCATGATTTCTAAAATACAGAGTATTTAGTACGGGTATTTATATTTAGTACAGAAGACGTGCCTTGAATAAACCTAGCTTCTCTCTACATCCTCTCATCTGTCTGCTACCTCCACACACTGTATATGACTGCACTGAACCACTTGTAATTCTCTGAATATGCCATCCTTTTTTTTTCTTTTTGTGCATCAGAGTCTCTGATAATTCTGTTCCTTTGTCCAGGATCACCTAACCAATCTATATTCATTCTTCAGGTCTCCTGATTTCCCAGCACTGGGTTAGGTGCCCTTTTTTTGTGTGTCAGGCAAAAGAACCCTGTGATTGATCCTGGATAACACTTTATCTTATATTGAAATTGCCTCTTTTTTATGCCCCATCTCTACTCGTGGCTAAGGGCACCTTAAATAGAAACTGTGCCTCGTAAAACACTGTGCCCTCTTGGTCATGGCAATGCTTGGTTATAATAAGCATTAAAAAAATGGGAATTGAATTAAGGCATTAAAATAATTTTTGATAATACAATAAAGGGTAACCTTGCTAGTATTGTTTTGTGTGGTTTTTTTTGTTGTTGTCCTCATTGGGAAAAGTGTAAATTTCCTTGAGGTCAATAAAGCTAGTTAATGTTCTAGCTGTGTATCTTGGATCGTTAAATATACTGATTTCTGCTAGAACTGGTTCATTTTCGGAGAATTTTGTGGACTCCTTTCATTGGTCTCAATGCTCCCATTTTTCTTAGTGCAGTTAAGTCGTTTAAGTAGACCCTTGAACCAGAGCTTAGCTATAAAAGTTTAACAAGGTAAATGCCAAAGCTTTTCTGATCCTTTATACTCTCTCACTATGTACAAATAACGTCAACATGCCTACTAAAATCTACCCTTCTTATGGGGCCTTCGGGATACACATTCTACTGACCCAGGGGATCTAGACCCAATTTAGGAAAATAAGTGGTAGAGTTAAATATACTATAAAATGAAGATTTTAGAGGTTTACAGAAGTCTTCACCCTGAAATTCTCTGGGAAAACCCAGTTACAAGTTGGTGAAAAATAGTCTTAATTAAATCATATTTTCCCACTAGGAGGGCTATCAACTGTTTTCTTTGAAGAAAAATAATTTTCCACTTAAATTAGAAATTGTAAAAGTGATAACAGTAATAACAACAAATAAACATTTTAAAACTGCTTGATAATTTCCATTACACATATGTACAGATATATGTACTATATTTACCTGTTCCAAATAATAACTAATATCAACTGAGCATTTACTACTTTTAAAGCACTTAATATGTATTATTTCATTTAATTTTCCCCAAAACTCTATGGATTGAGTATGTTATCCACTTTATAGGTCGAGGCTTATAGAGAGAGGTTAAAAATCACACCAGGTCATACAGTTAGCAAGTAGAACTGAAGTCAAAATCAACTCCAGGATGCTTTCTCTGAATGACTATACTCTATTACCGTCAGTATACTATTAATAATGAGGATAAAATCTGAAAGACAATTATGAAATGCACTCTGGATTATAGGACTTGGGTAGTCTCCTTCTTGCCACTGTTCATGTTACTGAGTGGCTCTGCTAGTAGTGACTCTGCTTCACATTTGTGCATCATCCTTTGATTCTTACTACTGCAGTAGAGGAAGTAACCGGCAGTTACCCTTGATTTCATTTCTGTGAACTCCATTTCAAGACCATGAGATTTGTCTGACATATGGTGAACCCTTCAAGCAAATATGCTCTCTTGAACATTCAACAAATAATCTAATTTGGAAACACCAAATACCACAAGGAAAAAGTAGTACTTTTGTGCTATTTTCTGACAGATTTCCACACCAATGATTTATGGAAGTGTGTTAAGTTGGGATTCTTATCTGAAGCCAAGAAAAAAGCCCTTAACATTTTTGAAGCCTATCACCCCCAATGATGGAAGCCAAAACCTTGGAATGCTTGCTAAAATCAAGGATGAGAGAACACAAAATGTCATGTACTATCAAGAACTTATTGACTTTCATATGGTTCTCATTTATTCTCATACAGGGCGAATCAAAAGCCTTGGGGAGAAGCCAATACAAATTGTTATAGATAACACTATCTGAATTTAACTGCCATAGGTATGCTTCATATAATAAATATATATTTAATATCTGCAACTCAGCAACACAAAAATGGAAAAAGACTCTAGTCAAAATTCATTTGGATTCCCTCCTTCAGAGAATGCACCATTTGCCAATATTATTACTTATATTGGGCTAGAGATCCCTTAATACTCAATTTGTTTCATGTTTCTGACTAGAGATTTTATACTATATATATATATATATATATATATNGGAAATGTTAGACTGAGATCTAAATCTGGCTTCAATCTCATTTTATCCCAGACTAGCATTTACTTTCGTAGATACTATTCTGAACATACTCAACAAAATCTGTGCATTTCATGGACTAATAGAAGTTGAGAATTGTTGAGTTTATTTTACTTATTTTGGTTATAGTTTCCATGTCAAAGTAGAGGTTGTATGCATAGCATATTGCTCTTCGTTTTTCACTATTTTTCTACCTGACCGCTTATAAATTTACTTTACACAATTTTACCCTGTATATATGTAAACATAACAGTGTATGATTCTTAACTGTGGAATAGAGGTACCAGGATGCCCACGGCCATCTCTTTGTACAGGAACTACATTGATTTTTAATAAACATGAACCCACATCTCCTTCACAAGGTTATGTACCATATTATCTGTTTTGTATCTTAAATTTGATTTACATATATTATTTATTTCTGGTGACTTGCCCAGATTATTCTGTACTAAGTATCAGTTAAACCATGTATAAATGTGATATGATTGGCAATATGTATTTACTTTAACCTGTATTTTCAAAACATTACTCATTTAGTTTATGTTGTACAATGTAGATGGCCTCTTACTAATGTAAAATGATTTGTAGTGGAAACATTTATATTTTTATAATAAACATAATGAAAATATTTTTTACAGATTGGAATACAGAAGTGGTCTTTGAAGCTTTTTAGAACTTTATTAAATATATGCTTATTTAAACAGCAATATAACGAAATTTATATGAGTCATGAAGAATGTGCTTGTTTCTTTATTCTCATTAATGAGGAGGGATTCATGTTATGTAATCCACATTGTTTTTTTGTTTATTTGTTTGTTTTTTGTCTAGACCTCAATATGAATAAGCTAGAAAAATAATCTGCAAATATTATCCTCATGGTTAAAGAACACACTGTATTAGGAAGTTCTCTTTTTATTACAAGTGACAAAAAAAAACAAATAAATTAGCTTAAGTAAAAAAAAGAAAATTTTAGTCCATGTGACTGAAAAGTCTGGAGATAAAACTTCCTAGCTAAGTGATCAGGCACAGTTGTGTCCACGAATACAACTTTCATTCTTTGTCTTCTTAATGGTTAACTTGACCCTATTTTTCTCGTAACTGGGTTAATTTGCAAACTATCTTTTAAAATATTGTTCTAGTTTATATAATTCTACATTGGAATCCCTCTGAGATAATTAATTGTTCATCAGATGTTCCAACAGAAATTCTGGGGCCTTACTTGGCTCACAAGCCCTATATGAATTGCTTGGCGCCAGAGAAAGATTGACTCACACTGAAAAGTACTTAGTCCTGTGCTTGCCTTTGGACATAATGGGTGTAGTTATGTCGAATTGATGATCTACAGGGATTAGAGGTGTCAGAGTGGTTTGTATCCAGAAGTAAATCAGAATATCACTGATGAAAAACTAAGGAATTTTTGACAGGCCAACTGAAACAAATAATAATTAAAAACAAACAACCACAATTGTAAAAAACAGTCCAAGATACACCTGATACTTTGTATAAATTAGGTCCCTAGTCATTTGCAATCTACTGAAAGAAAATGTTTGTACATGAAAACCAAAAATGTAACTCACAATATAAGGCCAGATAAGTGATTAAGATTTGCATAGAGGTGGAAATAGATAAGGAGATTTCACAAAACAGATTTAAACTTGCATTGAAGGTGAAATAGCATTGATCATGTTGAGAGGAGTAAACAATAACTTGTAAGCAGATTAGCTAAGTAATTAGCTAAGCATGATGATGACATGGGTGTTTTGCTATCACCACTTACAATTGACCTCATTAAATCTTTGAAATAATCTTGTGAGTAGGTGTTACCCCCTTTTAGTGGATGATGGAATCAAGGTTCTTGAAATTCTTCCCAAGATCACCCTGATAAATAGAAAAACAAGGAAGGAATCTTGTTTTTCTGTATTCTTTCCATATAATTGCTACTGCTAACCAAAACATGCTCTGGGGACAGTGACAGTGGCAATTGCAAAAATAATTTGGGGAGAAGCTATAGGATAAGTAGACTATATGGTATCAGAAATCTATTCTGGTGTTGTTGGCTTGAAGCTATGCACTTTCTCTAGATGGTGGTAATAGAACATGAAGAACAGAATGCATACAAAGACACGTGAAAAAAGGAGAACTAACAGAATTTACCAATTTGATATCAGAATTTTTCAAAAGCTAGGAGTTAAAGAAAACCATAACATATAGGTCTTGAGTGTTTGTGGAAATGATGGCACCACTATAGAAGTAGGGAATGAAGTTAATTCAATGTCATGAACTTGCTAAATTAATGGTGTTAGCCAAATCTTAATAAGCTAATAGGTATTGAAGATGCGAGTCTGAAGCTATTAAAAAATAATAATAAAGGTGAAAGATGTCTGATACTATGTAAAGATTTATATCTTTATTTGAGA
>NW_017732227.1:458450-476956 GCF_001890085.2 Hipposideros armiger
AATGTATGGTGCCAGGTGGGTACTAGACTAGTCAGGGGGATCACTTGGTAAATTATATAAATGTCTATCACTATGCTGTATACCTGAAACTAATATAAAACAATATTGACTTTCAACTGTAATTGAAAAATAAAAAAGGGGGGAAAGTGAAGGAGAAAATAAGTCTATTAATTATTAAAAGGCTAAAAACAAGAATTGTGAAGCACCTGAAAATTTACATCTATTTGTAAGTCAATGAGTTAGCCTGTCACATTTTCATGGATGCTGGTGGAAGACATAAGGTTTCTAGGTCAGAGACAATGGATGGTTTGACAGTTATAGAAATAGCAGTAGTCAGAGTGTCATCATTTTCATGTGCAAATTCCCTCAAGCCCCAATTTCCACAGAATGATGCAAAGAGAACCAAGTTATACCTGCATACACAGTGGGTTGTGTTGAAGAAAAGAAAACAAAAGTTGAAGGACTCTTTGTCTTTTATAACAGACTGAAAGCAAACCTGCCTAACATTTGTCTCAGGTGGAGATATTATTTTTATTATACTAGAGAGCAGAAATCAACTCCTTCACCCTCTGCCCTCCCTTAAGAATTACTATAGAAAATTGAAAGTGTTAGTATCTTCAAGAATATAAAAAAATTAAATGATACTTCTTAACTAAATACTGCAATTTGTATTAATATTTTATAAAATATGGTGGGATTTGATAGGCTTTTTGCTAAAATTATAGATAATATTTGTAGAATTGATATTTTTAACTGTGTTGCACTTTTCAGTTCTTTAGTAGGGTACCCATCTCTGTTTATTTAAGTTTTCGTTGAAGTCTTTCATCAGCATTTTGTAAATTTCACTATTGAGGTCCTGTACAGGTTTTATTTAACTTGTACCTAAGGACTTCATGTTTTTGGCACAATTATAAATGCTATTGTGGTTTTGATTCCAGTTCCCATGTGTTCATTGTTGTTTCCTCGAAAATAATTAATTTGGGGCTTTGGTTTTACATCTCACCACCTTGTTGAGCTCACTTGTTAGTTCTGAGTTGTTATCTTTTATAGGTTCTTTGACATTTTTCTATGTAGATGATCATGCCATCTAAAAATTTGTGACAATTTTATATTTTTCCTCTCCAATCTGTATGTTTTAAATTTATTTTTCTTGCCTTATGGCTCTGACTACACCTTCTAGTATTATATTGAATAAGAGTGGTGAGCAAGCATCCTTGCCTTGTTCCCAGACTTAGGGAGAAAGCACTCAGTCTTTCACCATTAAGTATGATGCTAGCTGTAAGTTTTTTGTCCATGCTTATTATCAAGCTGAGAAACTTCTCGACTCTCAGTTTTGGAGTTTTTTCATGAATGAGTATTAGAATTTTTCAAGTACTTTGCCTGTCTCAATCAGTATGATCATGTGGTTTACTTCTTTAGTTTATAGGGATGGTGATCATACCGAGTGATTTTTAAATATTGAACCAGTCTTGCAACCTGAAACAAATCTTCCTTGTTCATAGTTGATATACATATTTAAAACATTCTATTTACTGAGGTATTGTTGAGAATTTTTCATCTAAGTTCAATGGAGACATGTAGATATATAATTTTAATTCTTTCTTTTACTTCTTTACTTTTTTGTTGGGTTTTTGGTATTGCACTTCATAAAATAAGTTGAACATCATTCCCTCTTCCTTTATTTTCTAGAATAAATTGTATAAAATTGGGTTAATTCTTCCCTAGTTGTTTATAGAATTCTCCAGTGAAATTATCTAGGTTTCAAGATTTATTTCTAAGGAGATTTTAAATTATGAATACAATTTATTTTATGGTTGTGGAACTATTCAGTTTCATTTTGGTAATTTGTAGTCTTTGAGAAATTTATCAATTTTAATATGTAGTGAAATTTATGAGTATAAAGTAGTTCATAGTACTGTTGTCTTTCGAATGATGAATGGGGTCTGAAATAACTTATTTCATGACTAATATTTATAATTTAAATCTTCACTGTTGTCGTCACCGAGTGTTTGCTGGGGAGGTTTCTGCAGTGAGATGCCCAGTGTACAAAAGGCACATGGAGCCTATATGAGGAGGAACCAGTGTCTTTAATCAGCAATAGCAACCTTATATAGTGGTTTGGGAGAAGAGAGCGCATGGGAGTGCGCATGCTCCCTCCCATAATTGCAAGTCATGCTTACATAAGGGCTTATGTAACTGGAGCTGACGCGCCTGCGCAGCAGGCTCTGGGCTCGTGTCCCGTACCCCGGCCTGTACATATATGGAAATACCCGGGTCTCGTGTTCCAGGCTTCTGCTCGTGCATACACCTGAAAGTTCCCGGGCCCTGTCAACTGTTTTCAATAATTATTCTAAGAGTTTAACATCTTTATTATTTCTTTTTTGGAAGAACATTTTTGTGTTCTTTATTGATTTTCTCTTTTGTTTTCCTGTTTTGATTTACATTTGCTTATATATTTATTATTTCTTTCCTTCTACATTTTTTTTCTCTCTTTTTTCTGGTTTCTTGAGGTAGGGTCTTAGATTATTGATTTGAAGTCTTTTCTATCTCAAAATAAGCATACTATACTATATTTTTTTCTCTTATTGCTAGTTTAGGCATATCTCATGAATATTGATATATTAATATTTTGTTTTAACTCTCTTTCATATCTATGTACATTTTATTTCATTTGAGACTTGCTTTTTTAACCATACGTTATCCAAGAGTGTGTTATTTAATTTTCAAATGTTTACAGATTTTCCTGTTGTCTTTGTGACATTTATTTCTAGTGTTTTTTTAATAATGATTAAAGAACATATGCTATATGATTCCTGTTTTTTTAAATTTGTTGAGGTTTGTTTTATGACTCAAGGTATGGTCCCCTGGGCACTCGAATAGTGTGTGCATTATGCTGTCTTTGGGTGGAGTATATTTAGCTCCTATGTCTACTAGATCTTGTTCATTGATAGTGTTTTTGTTATTCTATATCATTGCTCACTTTTTGTCCATCACTTCTATAGTTGCCAACAGTGAGTTTTTGAAATCTATAATTATAAGTGTGAATTTGCCTATTTTTTTCTTTCAGTTTTATCCATTTTTGCTTTATGTATTGAGAAGCTTTTCTTTTGTTTGTTACACACACATTTAGGATCGCTGTATCTTCCTTGGTAGATCGATTGTTTCATTATTATCTTATACCTTTCTTTGTCTCCACTAATTTTCTAGCTCTAAAATCTACTTTATCTGATATAAACATAGCTACTCCTGCTTTTTAAAATTAATGTTTGTTTCCATCATTTTATTATTAACATACCTGTGTCATAATGTTTGAAATTAGTTTCTGGTAGACTCTATATAGTTGGGTCTTGATGTTGCATCTGCTCTGCTAATCTCTGTCTTTTAATTAGTGTATTTACATGATTTATTTGTAAAGTAATTGCATTGTGGCTTAGGTCTGCCAATTTATTATTTGATTTTTTGTTTCTCATTCTGCTCTTTCTCTTTTCTCAGTTACCTGTGAGTAACTTAATGTTTTCTTCAGAATACTTTTTGGATTATTATTATTGTTTTTGAATATAACACTTCGTATAATTTTTTTTAGTGGTTGCTCACAGTATTATAATATGTGTGTGTAACTCTGAACAAACATAAAAATTCTGATAATGTTTAGGTAAACAGTCTTTTATCTACCTGCACTAAATGAGAATTTCTTTAGGTTCTTTGTGTTCTAACAATCTATAATATGTGATTAATATTCAGGATTATAAATTTATTTTTACGTGAAAATTATAGTACTCTATATAGAAAAATAAAGCATTATGGTCTTGCCACATATATTGATTTTTAAGTCAGAAAGAATGCATATATATTTATGTATATTGGGTAAAAATTTTTTAAATGATCATATTTTTCTATAAGAACTAAAATTAAAGATAGATTTATTACCCATGCTACTTAACAGAGTTTTTTTAACTGGTCTGTCCAGAGTTTAAGGATTTAATTGAAAGTTCAGGATCCTCTTGTAGTAATTCTGGATTATTTGGCATGTGCGAAGAATTCTAACTGCTTATACTTCCTTATTTAAAAAAAACAACAACACCTTCATTTCTTTTTTGTAAGTTTTATAGCTTTACATATTAATAAAGACATCCATGTCTTTAAAATTTGTGAAAAATACATGTAATATAAGCTTACACCTGTGATTTGTTTATTTGGTTGTAGATAAATGAAAAACTGAAGAAATAGAAACAAAAATATCAAATTAGCTGAGTTATTTATCAGTACTAATCATTCATGCATTTATGCAATAGCAACAAATAATGTGTTTTTTTGTTCGTTTGCTTGTTTGGGGATACCTACTTTCTGTCAGGCATGATTCAGCGCCTTATCTGTTAGTGAAATAAAGAGGTAAAGAATGTACTGATAATGGATGTTGAAGGTAATGTTGAAGCCTGAAAATATTTTAGTCCTTTTGACTCCTGAAAGAGTTCAGATGCTAAGATAATGTGCTGTTCCCACAATCGATGTACCATTAAATAAACCCACATTTGTTGAGTGATATGCATTTTCTTAGTTTCTACATTCTGGAACACTCTACAGGACATCCTTAGCCATTACATAGCAAACTTGTGGAGGATTTGCTAAAACAATTTGTATTTGTATGCCTCCTGGGTATTTTGAACACTAAGAAACTTTTTAAAAGTTACTATTTTGAATGGATAAGTGAATAAACATAAATATCATCTGATATTATATATCACTGTGAATATGCTTGTTAAAAAGTACTGTAGTGGAAAGGAATCAGGGTTTAGAGTTAAATAAACTGGAGGGCAAGACTCTTAGCTGCTTTTATTAGTTGAACTCAATGCTTGCTGAATTCTATAGACTCAATTTTTTTTTACCATATACATAAAAATAATTACAGCAAGCTAATAGAGTTGGAAAGATAAAATGGAATATTATAGGTAAAGTGGTTTTCTTAGTTAGCTTACTTTAGTACTTTTCCTGTCCCTATTTGCTTATCTTGGTCCAGTGAAAAGCCAGGTTTTAGGATTTATGTTCATCAAAATTGAACTCTGAGGGAAATGAGATCAAAAAGTAAATTTTCAGAAGCCATTTGGGAATCATTGACAGACGTTCGGCCAACCCTAATAATTATATTCTAAGTTAAAAGCGATCAATAATTGTTTTCAAAGTACAGAACAAGCTTTCACTTATTTTTCATTGTTAGTCAAATGACTTTTGTTTTTGACAATTGAAATATGTTATAATAAAAATTATATAAGGTAGAAAGTTTCCTTCAGTGAAATAGAATAGTTTGACTTTCTATGGAAGCTATTTTTCAGTCCCAACTTAAATAATACAAAACTTAATTTCCATTTCCTGGTTTTAAATTATAGGCCATATATTCCTAGTTTATAGTGGACTACATACATTTAAAGGGCTGGAAATGTTGTTTCAAATGATTAGATATTAAGTGTGGTAAATCGTTACTCCATGAGCACAGTTTCCTGCTATGTGGGACGCATAAATTATTAAATTTAGTCTGAAATGATGGAAAATGTTTCCAATGTCTTTTTACAATTAAAAAAAAATATGTGAGGCTCTGAGATAATATGATCCATTCGGCAAATTTGTATTTTGATTAAAGAAACTATTTAATCCTACACAGTAAGTGCATGGAAAAAGTTGGCCAAGCTATTTGATTCAATGTAGTCGTTGGAGAAGAAAATCTGACTTTTATGTGAGCTTTTAGCCTTGTGTAGTTTGTGATTGTATTTGTTTACTCATGGCGGAAGTGTCCTTATTAAATTGTGGGCAAGAGGCACTTGTATTGGTTTCCTAACAGTAGCTGCTTATTTCAGAAAGTGTTAGATTAAAATGCTAGATGCAGATCTCTGGAGATGATCCTGTAACAGAGTTAGAACATGCTGACTTGATACTTAGACATGGGTAGGAGACAGACAATTTCCTAAAGGGCAGGATGCAATTTCTTCTTTTAGCTTTAAAGCCAGTTTTAATAATTTATTCTACCCTTAGTAAAGATAGGGCATTATGTATCAAAAGATGAGGTTTGATAAAGACTTCTTGTAATTTTAGTTTTAAACATATATAGCCACTGAACCTTACATGACTATAAAAATAAAAACTTAGTAGTGTACATACAGATGAGCCACTGTTAGTGGGCACATTCTCATTAGCTACTATACTACCAACACTACTATCAACATGGTGCCCGTCTTGTATTGTTTCCTCTTCTCCACTATTAGCTGTGTACTCCTCTTATCCTTGGACCAACTGAGTCATTGTCTTTTGTCCTAAACCCTATGGAGCATACTTTTGTATGAACTTTCATGGTGGAGGACATTTATTCGGGCCCTAACATTTGCCTTCAGGGGATCTTTGTATCATTTAATGATACAGCTAACAGCATGTTTTTATGAACTTAGCTATACACAGCTTTATTAGGGATTCCACTGTTTCCATTCCTAAAAAACATGTGGAAGAGTCTATATTTTCTCCCTCTCTGTCTCTCTCTTTTCTTCATTCTTGTTTTTCTTTTCCTTTATCCTTCACTTACTTCCTTTCCCCCTTATTTCTATTAATATTTACTGGGTGTTCGACAATGTGCTGGGCAGGGCCTATAATATACCAAATTGCATGTTTTCAACAGTATAAAGCTTACCTGCAATTTCTAAATGCAATTCACTTTTCCATTCAGCTTCTTTCTTTCTTTTTTTAAATTAAACTTTATTGGGGTGACAATTGTTAGCAAAGTTACATAGATCTCAGGTGTACAATTCTGTAATACATCATCTACACATCACATTTTATGTTCACCACCCCTGACTTCAGCTTGTACTACAGAGCAACAATAATCAAAACAGTATGGTATTGGCAGAAAAACAGACACACAGACCAATGGAGTAGAATTGAGAATCTGGAAATAAACCCACATAAATATGGACAGATAATTTTTGACAAAGAAGCCAAAAACATACAACAGAGAAAGAAAGCCTCTGCAACAAATGGTGCTGGGAGAATTGGAAAGCCATGTGCAAAAGAATGAGACTAGACTGCTATCTGTCACTGTGTACCAAAATCAACTCAAAATGGATCAAAGACCTAAACATAAGACCTGAAACAATAAACTACATAGAAGAAAGCATAGGTACTAAACTTATGGGTCTTGGGTTCAAAGAGCATTTTATGAATTTGACCTCAAAGGCAAGGGAAGTAAAAGCTAAAATAAATGAAGGGGACTATATCAAACTAAAATGCTTCGGCACAGGAAAAGAAACTATTGACAAAATAAAGAGGCAACCAATGAAATGGGAGAAGATTTTGATAAACAATGCCTCCGATAAGGGGCTAATATCCAAAATATATAAGGAACTCATACAACTCAACAACAAAAAAACAAACAATCCAATTAAAAAATGGGCAGAGGGCCTGAATAGACATTTCTCCAAAGAGGACATACAGATATGGCCAACGGACATATGAATAAATGTGCAACATCACTAATCATCAGAGAAATACAAATAAAAACCATAATGAGATATCTCACACCAGTTAGAATGGCTATCATCAACAAGACAAATAATAGCAAGTGTTGGACAGGCTGTGGAGAAAAGGGAACCCTCATACACTGTTGGTGGGAAAGCAGACTGGTGCAGCCGCTATGGAAGGCAGTGTGGAGATTTCTCAAAAAATTAAAAATAGAATTACCATGTAACCCAGCAATCCCTCTCTTGGGTATCTACCCAAAAAATCTGAAAACATTTATCTGTAAAGATATATGTACTCCATTCAGATTTTTATTTTGAGTATAATTTGGATGCCCTAAAATATATGTGTTACTTTTCCATATATTTTGTTATAAATAATATGATTCAGATTCAATTTTCTTAGATTTTCCTGAGAAATATTCTAAAATGAATCTACCTAAAATGTCCACATGCTTCATAATTTATCAAACCAAACGTTGATAGAGCTATACTGAAATTTTACTAATTCTCCCTTCTGTAGAGATGTTCATCACAATTTAGTCATAAATGTATATAACTATTTAATTAAAACCAATTTTTAATCACTTTTAAATGGATATAGTAACACTAAGTATATAGGAAGTACAGTGACACATTGGAACTCTCACAAACACTGGGAAATAGATATAAAAATTGCAAAGTTACTAAATCAATTATATATTGTTGATTTTTACTTTGTAATTTGTAAAGGACTCCCTTTTGTTGTTGATGCGAAGATAAACTTTATTGAAAAATCCCTGAGCAGTAATAAAATTCTAAGTTAATTTAAACCATATTGCAGACTTTAGTCTTAGTATTTTTTTTCCTCATGGGTAAATTGCCACTTGTCTCATATATTGATAAATGAAGTGTTCAACTATGTTTCCAAATAATTTCAAATTGCAGAGATGAATAAATTTAGATAGTCTCGGTGAAAGCATATTAACTAGTGAATCAGAGATATTGATATTTATTTATTCTTCCTAGTGCTTATATTTACTCTTCATCATGTGTAATATTTGTTCAACAGAAATATTATGAAATATCTGTGGATGGCAGGTACTGTGTGTGATACATTCAAGATACAGAATTAAACAAGAAGTGTCCGTACTCTGGTGGAGGAGTCTGCTTGTTGGTGCTGAGAGTTTGAGAGGAAGATACGGAGACAATAATGATAGAATTTGTTTTCAAGGGTATGGTTTCTTAAATAGGGTGTAGGCAAAAACGGCACATTTAAATCAACAATATGAAGATATTAATATTCCCCAAATACAAACATAATTCTGTACTATAACTAGTTTTTATACCTCATTGTTGACACATAATTTACATATTTTAACATTCACCCATTTTTGTACAGTTTTTATAATTTTTAGTAAATTTTTACAATTGTGCCACCAGCACCACTGTTCAGCTTAGAAAACTTTCTTTATTCACCTCAGAAAGTTTCCTTGTGCCCGTTTGCAGTTTCCTACACACAATCCCAGCCCCAGGCAAACACTGATCTACTTTCTATCTCTATATGTTTTCCTTTTGTAGAAATTCCATAAAACTGCAATGATACATAATGTAGTCTATAACATATGTGTTTTTGTTATATATTTTTTTCATGTTTCTCAGCTTCCTTTTTACTAAGAAAATTATATTTTAGGTGGTATTTTGAAATGTGGATGATGCCTTTTGACTAAAAACTTTTCGAGTACCCATCCTAACTCTGGCATCTTACCCCCAAAAGCCATCATCCATCTTTAGAGAAGCAACAAATGGAGGTGTGGTGTAAAGGACAATTCGGCTTTTCATTTTAAAACCCTAGATGTCTTGTTTTTCCAATATTACATGACCCAGAAACTATAAGATACAATGTGAATGCCAATATTGAAGTTCTCAATTTCTAAAGAATGAATCTTTTTCTCAATTTTAAGTCTTTTGATATAAGAGACTGCCTTCTGTCAGACAACGTTCCACACAAAAAATATTTCTTTTAATCCTTTGCTATAATTATGATGTAGATATCATTTCCTTCATTTAATAGATATAAAAATAGAAACTGGGCCTTATAAAATATAAAAATGTGTCTGATGGCACAGCTAGTAAGTGACAACTGAAATTTAAATGTAAGTCTGTCTAATTCTAAATCCACTGATTTCGTTTTTCAGAAGATTGAAATACTTTCACATTGTAAACTTGTTGATGGTGGTGGATATTCTTTCTGTCGTTGTTTAATGGTTACCTAAAGATATAAAACCATGCTCAACACACAATGGAATTTCTATTGTTTGTAATCAACTAGTCAATCATTTAAACAGCTATTAAACAATCCTGTACCAAACACTATACTATAATAGTTGCCTGGGGTAAATTTAAGAAATGGATTAGACTCCAATGTAGTTTTTACTTGTTTTTAACAGTCTCTCCTCATGATATATCTCAAATCACAGGAAAGTTCTACTTTAAAATTTTAAAAATTTACATTACATCTAAAAAAAGTTGCTTTTGCTGACCTCCCTGTCTGCTTTCCCTAAAGCAAAGTTTATGAGACTTTTCTGTGCCAACTGATGTAACTTCTATTTGGTATATAGATTATATTATTGTTGTTTTTCTTTCTTGCAGGACAGAAATACTAATGGGTAAGTTAATTTAACTATATCATCAATTATTTAAATTTATTAAAAAGCAAATGCAATTATAATACATTCAAATGCAGTCTGAAATTCTTCAAAAAGAAATGCTTTTAGAACCAAAATATCCAATCTAGTTTACTGGAAATTTTTAGCAATAAGTAAAATCTTAGTGTGTTTCCATCTGCACAACTTTCACACACTGTTTATCAGGTACTAGAGAAACACTGAATGTTAATGCCTTCAAATTTTGCTGAATTGATGTTTTGTATAACTCCTTTCATATGAAAGATTTCACCCACTTAACTACACCAGAAGTAGTGTTTTCACAATGCATGATAATGACAAAGACAGAATGATAGGAAGAGAGAAAAGTGCCATCAAGTGCAGAGTCAAAGAAAAAAAATCTTTTTTTCCTTTCAGTATCTTTTTCAGTTCAATAAAAAAAATTAATGGATTTGCAACATGCTTATTAAAATTTACTTAAATTCTTCATTTCCAACTTAAATCAGAAACCTTACTTCTGAAACTGTGTGTGTGTGTGTGTGCGCGCGCGCGTGCGTGCGTGTGTGTGTGTGTGTGTGTGTGTGTGTGTGTGTGTGATGGTAGAAATGACATATATGAGGTGAGTTTGACATTTTGTTAAAAGTTTGCTGTCAAAAATAAGCTTAGTTAATTGATGTCAGCAATAGATTAAATGTATTAATAACCAATACTCACACTATTTTGTGCCAGTATTTTTCTTATAAAATTCTCCCCCTCATCTTTCATTCTTTTCCTTTCTTTCATTTTTTAATAGGAGTTTGAAGTTAGATCATGCGACTATATCATTAAGTCCATCATTCAAATCTTTATCAGGATATTAGAAATCTTAAAATAACTTACTCATTACGGATGTGATGCTAGGGATGAAGGCATAAAACGAGGGAGTGTTTCTAAGTGCCTTCCAATAATAATGAAAAAACGGAAGTTATTTGGGATCTTAGAAGATGGTTAAGGAAAAAGTGAAACCTGAAACTAAGGAAACAAAAGTTTAGACAAGATAATCCCAACATCAGAGAGAGCATTTGTCATTGTCAGAACTCCAAAGAGCAATAAAGCTTTAATCCATTTCATGGACCCCAGACCTCATGGTCTAGTAATTCTTATGTCACCAAGGCATCTTATGATCTGTATGAAATTACAGTGTGTCACCACTCTACATCTGCAATCTAATGTTTCCGTCCTTTGATTGCATGACAAGAAAACTCTTGAACCAGAGCACTCCACTTCACAGGATAGAACCAGCTGCTCATAATTTTGGAGTTTTTTTAAGGGCTTTTTAGTTCCAGAATCCCAGTCTGACCTGTCTATTTTCAGAATTCTTCATGAAAAATTTTGGGCTGTCCTTTAGCACCTTATACATTTTTTTATTTTAATATTGGTAAAGATATTTCTAAAGCTACCCATAGACTCACTGTTTTTCTCCACTGTTTCTTCAATTGTGTAACCATTATGGTATCTAAAAAGTGACCATTTTAAATTATATTCCCTGATCTCAAGCCAAATTGATATCATAATGGATTGTGAATTTAAAAATTTTATTGTTGTTATGAAGCATCAAAAGGGAATGCTGACTGTTTTTATTTGGTATGAACAAACTAAGAAGAGTTTAGAAATGTTATGGATGGAAAAATAAATTTCAAATTATACATAACTCTCCAAAATTCCTTATGCCCACTTTTTCTATTCTCTGAGAATACAGCATTTGGCAAAGCTCTCTGATAACCTTATGGATTGTCAATGATATCTGCCTTGGCATTAATTTTCCTCCCACAACTCAGCAAATATATGACACAACTTACTGTTCTGTTAAAAAAAAAAAGAACTGATATCTGAACAACTGCTTATGGTTAAGAGTTATGCAGTTTATATGTTTTGTCTAATATTTTTCTGTGATATTTAGAATTAAAAAAAATCTAAGTGTATTAAAAATCAAATCAGGGTCATTAGGAAGTCTCTCTGCAAATTAAAAAAATTGCATTCTCATAGTCATGTACCTGTTGCCGCCTGTGGTAAGTCGTTTTGCATGACAATTTGTGCTGTCTTTTTGTTGATGTTCCTACTACAGACAAGTAGTTAACACACCAATTTGAGAATTACAATGAATGTGTATTGCTAATAATGATTCCTACAAATTATGTATATTTCAATGAAAATACAAAGTGCTCTTGGGGTGAGGGGAAGGTAGGGTTTACACAAAACACTCTGCATTGGAAAAAGCAGAAGTGGTATTGTGACTAATTAAGTTTGGGAAATATTATATGCCCTGTAGCTCCTGTTGGTGAATCTCTATGCTTGCTCTTTGTTACACTCTCGAGAAAGTGCAGCACGAAAACATCTGTTAAACAGTGTTCATTCTGCATTCAAATTTATTTGACCACAGAATGCTTTTCACTAGGTATCTGTTTTTCAGAAAACATGCTGGGAATTGCTGTTCTGTGCTGAACCTAATCACAGTACAACACTTTGTGCTGACATGATGGTCAAAGGCTGAAATGCTTTTATATTTGTTTTGTGTTTTTTTAAGTTTAGACATTTTTTGGCAAAATATGTAAGGCACCCAGATTATCAAGAGACTTGTTATGCATTATAGTGTGTGCAAGGTGTGTCTCCTATTTTAAGATGCTGCCTATGCCTCTTCAGGAGAACTATTGATTCAGCAGGAAATTTTATGACTATTTTTTTTTTCTTTAATCCTATCCAAGAGTAAAGGAAGTTAAGATTTCTTAGAAGTAGATTCAATAGAATTAAATACCTATATTTTCAGGATTCCGCTGGTATAGAACACAATTTTTATTTCATCATACCTAAGTCAATTTAGTGTTATATGTGTGCCTTTTATGCTCTTCGTGTAATACAAAATGAATTTCTCTGAGAAACATATAAATTACCTCAGACGTTGTTGCTATTAGGGGACATTTTATAGCTTCATACCAGGAAAATATGAGGCCATCTTGCAACAACTGAAAACAAAAAGCTTTCATCTGATGAAAATGTAACATTATTAAACCTGAAAATAACTCTTTTCAAATAGAGGAATACTCAAGTTTCTTTGCAGGCCATCACTTTATCCGGGAAATAATGTCCCGAGACATTAGCTGCCAACCAGACTTCAACAGGCCTTGGAATAGAAATCATCGTGGGGTGGATCTGACCTGGTAACTGTGTTGGGATGAAGTTCCTTTGATAATTTCAAGTTTCTCATGGCCCTGTTGTAAAATATGAAATGTGATACTCCTTGTACGTCAGTGAAATTTTGATTTGCTTGCCTTTCTCTACATGCCTCCAGTATTGATCCTATGTCTCTTTGATGACTTAATTAGACATCACTAAACATGTGACTGGTGAATGCTCTGACATTCCAGGAGGCCTGGAGGAAGGGGAAGAGGAGGAGTAGGAATCAATGCTGTTTGGGCCAACATGCCTCCGTTTTCACTTCCTGGATGGGAGACAAAGGATTAGCAATGCTCCTGGAGCCAGCAGCAGGTAGCAGTGCTTTTCTGCTCATCTACTAGACCTGGGGCTGTTGCTGCCACCTGACTCTCCTTGGGCAACTAGGCTATACCCCAGGGCGTGAGACACAAAAGGAATGCAATCAGAGTCTTGTGACTACTGTTTAAGTACAGCTGCTCAGTGCTGGTTCATTGGCTGCCAGCATGTTCTATTATGTTTAGAATAATGCTTTTGACAGAAAATGAAAATGCAAAATATAACACATTAAACTGGAAGCAATGACATACATCAGAATCAGACTGAGGAAAAAGCATCTTCATGTACATAAATTGTCCCCTAAGACTGCAACTATCTTTATCTATTACTTCTGACCTTAGCTTAACCTCTTTATAAAATCCTGTTGCCACAAACTAAAGCAATGAGGTTACCTCAACTCTTCCTTGACAGCTTGCTGCTAATAGTTTAGATCCTTAAATAGTTCTGCATGTTTCCCTAGGTTGTTTCAGCCAGACCAGTCAGTCACCCCGAGGTATGCAATATAGATGCCATATTAAGGCCTTTATTACAGCTAGAAAAATGACACGTGGTACTTATAAAGTCAAACTGAAATATGTCTCATTTTGTCAAAATGTTTGGCAAAATTACTACTGAACATCTTCAAAGAGATCTAAGTGATTACAGTCTCCAACCAGGAGCATGGTCAGCAATAGAAATCACTGCTTGAATGAAGGAAAGATGTGAGAATGTTAATTTATATCTACATTATCAGAGCTGGTTGTGAAAATGTTTTCATACAAGGTATATTACCAAGAACGACACAAAGCATAAAGTGAAGACCAGTGCTTGTTTTTCAGTGACGCTAATTCTAGTTCATTTTAAGTGTATATGTTCAGGCTACGGGGTACAGCTGGCTAGTAACCTCTTGCAGAAATACTGAGCAGATTTCTTCATTTGTCTAATGTAAGAGATAGTGTATTGCACAGGACTAAGGAAAATTTATCATCATGACAGGAAAAGATAAAGCATCTAATAACTGAGTGATACCATATGTAGAATCTTTCAAAAGTATTTAGTACTTCTACCCTTATATAAAAGCTATCTCAGTTTTATCTCGGCCACTCTTTTTAGTACCTTTTTGTTGAAATCAACATTATAAATTCAATGACTTCCTGAACTTCTGCTAGCCAAGACCTGATTGATGGCTCCAACAGGCAAAAGGTATGCGCAAGCAAGAACTGAACCTTTATTTTCAAGTAGCATCGAGCCAGACACAAATCAGTCAAATCAGAACTCGCTGCTCTACAGACATGAAGCTGTGCGTGGATAACAGGAAGTTTCCACATATCATTTTTACCTTACATCATCGAGATGTAAGCAATTCCAGGCAACCTGGTGTAAAACTGTGCAGGATGAAATATTTATCACACTGTTTCAAAACAAAATTAACCTTTCAAAAATATTTAAACTCTATCAAATATAAATTTTCCCTGATGCACGTGTAAGGAAAAGAGGAGTTCCCAGGCATGAAAGTGTGAAAATCATGACACAAACTACAGCGTTCTTATAAGATACCACCTTCATTCATTCCTATCAGAAATATGTATTTCATGGGGCTCTAGTACTAGAACTTCAGGTCCAAGAAGCCCTTGATACAACTAGTCAGATTTTATCTTTTGGGAGCTTTAAATGTCAGACCTGCGCTCTGAAACTCCAATAACATCCTGATTAGGGTATTACCTCAGTCATGAGAAGTAAGTTCCCAGTAGTGGAGTTTTGCTTTGCCAAAACACAATACGAAGAGTGAACACCAAGAGCAATACATAATATCGCCACAGGTGTTCTGGTTTGGAATGATATTTGATTAAAATGCTTCAAGTTTAGAAATAAGCTTTCAGAGCCTCACAAACTTTTATCACTTACAAGGGGCACAGACGTTTTTTAAAAAAATTATAGTCACACATCAACAACATATTTTTCTTTTAGTAACATTAAGTAAATTATAGCAGGGTTGGTTTATGTGTGTGTGCTTCTTCCTTCTACTCTGCAATTGTTCCTAGTACATATGTGCCTCTGGCATGAAAATATGGATGTCTACCAAAAATAGTGCTGTGTGCTGCCATTTGTTGATGTAGCCCACAGGGTGTTGTGACAGAGGGTTTTCAAAGCCCCAGTATTCTTATTTTAGTAAATTATTTCATCTGCTATAGTTTTGCAGTTCAAATCAGAAGAGTTTGTTGCTTGTCTAATATAAGACAATGCATTACATTGAACTAGAGAAGTCCACACAGTGACAGGAACACAGGGAAAGCATAGGCTTCCATTTAATAACTGAGTGATACCACATGTAGAATCCTCAATGTTTGTAAAACTGTGTGGGTGGGTTCAAGGAATCAGGCCTTTCCCTGGATTAGGAGACCTGTCTACTGCTGTACTCAAGTAGAAAGGGAAATATCACTGGGCTTAATGAAAACACCATTTGGGAAAGGATGACCAACTTGCATGTGCTCTCAATCTTCAATATAAAAACAATATCAAGTTTGTTTTTCCTATTTCTTCATTGGAAAGTTGGTTTAATTATTATATTGCCATTTTACACTTGATTTCAACTTTGCATCCTTTGTGAATAAGCATATATTCAATTACATTTTAACACAGTAAGTTATTTATGTTGAGTTTTTAAAGATGTGATAGAAGAATTTGCCAAATAAAGCAATTATTGGATTAACACTGCAAAGCACAAAAATGTCCATACAAATAATGCTGCATAGGTGATGATGAATGCATTTAGCTTCAGTCCACCTGAGACCACAAGCACACATCTTCCTGGATGAGAGGTGAGGGAGTTGGGCATTTGGTTCACCTACTAATCTTGCAAAAGGGGCTCATAAAAATTGTTGTGGGAGGCTGTGTGCAGGAGTCCCCAAACCATCCTCAGGTTTGATGATTCACTAGAAGGCTTTAGGGGATTATAAAAAAGCTGTCACACTCACGATTATGGTTGATTACAGCAAAAGGATAAACTAAAATCAGCTAAGGGATAAGTTGCATGAAGAGATATCCAGGAGAAAGAAACACAAACTTTCAGATGTCCTCTTCCAGTGGAGTCACATGGGCATGCTGAATTCTCCCAGCTGTGATGTGTGACAACACACACACAGTGTTGTCAGCCATGGAAGCTCAGTAGACCCTTGGTGTTCAGTGTTTGCCCTGCGGGGAGGAGTCCTGTAGACATGCAGAGCATGCATGAACTGACCTTAGCTACTCAGGTGCCAAGCACCCAGACAAAAATATACATTCACCATAAATCACACCGTAAGCATAAATTATCTAAGCAAACTGATACCTCAAGTCTCAGTGCACCTGGCATACAAAAACACTTATACCATGTAGTGCATTCCAAGGACTTACAACTCATCTCCCACGAACCAGCCTAGGGTCAGTTCTGAAGTCTTTCTTGGAAATGTGCAGGTTTGAGCGACCCGAGTCTATTGCACTAAACCTTCTCTGCACAGACTGACATCTACTTCCATAATTGGATATCACTATAGGTATCTCACCTGCTGGCTTGCCCTTAGTTACACCGCTTGAACAGATAGAGTCTTGGGCAGAGATTGGATGGTGGTATGGACAGGTATATCACACTCTCCAGTTTCCAATTCCTGAGAGGTACAAAGGCTAAAGTCTATTCATGCTTGTCCTATATTGAAGCCACAGTGGAGAGTGAGATTAGATACTGTGGGCTTTCTGAGGAATGCCAAACTGTTTTCCAAAGCACTTGCAGCGTTTTGACTTCCCACCAGTAATATACGAATGTTCCAATTTCTCTACATCTTCACTAACCCATTTTATTGTTCATCTTTTTTACTATGACCATTCTAATGTGTGCAAAGTGGTCTCACTATGGTTTTGATTTGTATTTCCCTAATGGCTATTGATGTTGAACATCTTTCCACGTACTTGTTAACATTTGTATATCTCCTTTGAAGAAATGTTTATTTAAACCTTTGCTCATTTTTAAATTGGGTTATCATCTTTTGTTGAGTTGTAAGAGTTCTTTATATATCTTGTGTAATAGTCTCTTTTCAGATATTTGATTTACAAATATTTTCTCCCATTCTCTGGATTGTCTTTTCACTTTCTTAAGAGTGTCCTTTGAAGCACAGAAGTTCATTTTAATGAAATCCAATTAATCTATTTTTTTCTTTGGTTGAATTTAATTTTGATGCCATATAAACAGCTCTTTACTCCAATATCATGAATATTTTTCTCTAAGTTTTTTTCTAAGAGTTTCATAGTTTCAGCTCTTAAACTTATAATTTGTTTCTTTTTGAGATAATTTTGGTATATCATGTGACTTAAAGATGAAAATTCATTCTTCTGCATATGAATATCCAGTTGTTCTAGCACCCTTTATTGAAAAGAATACTGCCCCAATTGATTTTTTTTGGCATATTGGTAAAAAACAATTAAAGTTTATTTTTGGCCTCTCAATTCTATTTGGTTAATTTATATGTCTATCCTGATAGCAGAACCATACAGTACTATTCACTACAAAGTATGCGTATATATATATATATATAATTTTAATAATAATATATATAATATTCACTACATATTATATATATATATTATATGTAATATATATATTATATATATTACTATTAAAATTGTAATACTCAATATATACAGATAACAAAAGATAAATTCAAGTCACGTTTGACTACTGCAATTACAAGCAGTGCTCACAATGGTTACCATCACAGCTGAGACATTTCTGATTATGGTAAACTACTGCTTGAGCAACACTGACCAAACTGTCCACTTGCATACACTTTTTTGGCACCCTAGGTGTGTGTGTATGTGTGTGTGTGTGTGTGTGTGT
>NW_017732227.1:476971-519922 GCF_001890085.2 Hipposideros armiger
GGTATGTTTTAAAATTAAGAAAGTGTAAGTCTTCCAACTTTGTTGTTCTTTTTCAAGATTGATGTGACTATTCTGGGTCCCTTACATTTCCATATGAGTTTTAGAATCAGTTTGTCAATTTCTTCAGCGAAGCCAGCAAAATTTTGTTAGAAATTGTGTATAATTGGTGGATCAATTTGATTTGTATTGCCACCATCAAATCAACATTTTCAATGCCACTTATCCATGAATACTGGATGTCTTTCCATTTTTTTAGATCTTTAACTTTTTTAATGACTTATTTTTGAGTGTGGACTTGTTCTCTTTTTGATAAATTTATTTCTATGTAATTTAGTTTTGTCAATACTATTGTAAATGGATTTGTTTTCTTAATTTTATTTTCTGTATCCTGAAATCTTGCTGAACTGGTTTATTAGCTCCATATTTTGTTCTGTCTTTTTTAGCACCTATAAAGATACTTCTTTATATATTGTAATATAATTAAGTAGATGACTATTTAGTTATATTGATATATTTTTGTTGTGTTCCATTATTTTCTAATCTTTGAATTCCAGAAATGAAAATAATTTTTGATATTTTTAAAAAATAAAGCACTGAATACCATGTATTAATATTGACATAAGTTTTGCAGTTTTGTACCTAAAGTTTGGTCTACAATGTCATTTTTTTGCACTGTATTTTTCTCATATTAATGTCGATTAACATCTTATCAGAGTCCTAATTTCTCAAATCTTTACTCATCTTTGAATTAAAAACTCTCCAAATTTTCCACTCATCCTCTTCTAAATTATCGGTCTTACAAAATGTCATTATGTTAATCTAAGAGATCTAAATTGTGTGTTTTAAATTTACTTACATATAGTCACAAATTCATTTTGAAACCATATTAAATATCATTTACCTTAACTTAAAGATCCATTTCTACTGTTCTACCATATACTAAGCCATGTACTCTTTCATTTTAAAAATATGTTTATTTTTATAAATGTGCTATGTGGCATTAATTGTGACCTCCTCTTTGTTTCATAAAAACATAACTTTTATTTCAACTTGTCTGATACCACACAGAACATGAAAAAAGGAGATGACTGCCTTTTCCTTTCTCTATTTTTAAATTTTATTTTGAGATATATTTTATTCCTGTACGTGTTCAGTTTCCATTGCACTGACAAGCTCACTTATACTTCAGATACGTGAATTAGATAGCTTGTTTATATAAAGTACATTCTTTAAAAGAGAAGATAAACAGAAATGAGATTCATAGCAGGGAATGTCTAATTATTCAGCCAAATCACTTTCTTCCCTTCTGAAAAAGAAAACACAAGAGCATTCACTTAACACTTACCTCCAGAAAAAACTCACTAACTTAGTAAAACAATTATTTATTCAAGGCATTTTATTATAGGTATGACAATAGTGGCTTATGTATAGGGCTTTAACAACTAGCTCTGTTTGCAGTTCAACTAAGGTGCAAGGATCTCCCAAAGAGGCTTCCATTTTACTCCAGTAGGATATAGAAGTGATTCTTGCTGTCCACCCCCCAAAAAGATTACGTTGGAACAAAAATTAAAATAGGGGCCAGGGCACCTGATTAGTCTTTTATCTTTATCATAAATGTTGTGAGATATTGGGTAAGCTTCATTTTAATCTCTGCAAATACCACTTCCAAGTAAAAGGAGGGGGTTGAAATAGGTATCTCTAAGGTTCACTCCATATGTAGAATTCTATGATATTATGTTGATTAGAGACATACAATTCAAGTGTTTCTTGATAGCTTAAAACTGGAAGTTTAACCTTCATCCTAGACACACATTTGATGTTGAAATTAGCTGATTTATTTTGAAAGAGCTTAGCTTTGA
This sequence comes from Hipposideros armiger, assembly GCF_001890085.2. Taxonomy (NCBI): domain Eukaryota; kingdom Metazoa; phylum Chordata; class Mammalia; order Chiroptera; family Hipposideridae; genus Hipposideros; species Hipposideros armiger. Next base: position 478,831 of record NW_017732227.1, read on the forward strand.
TCTAATGCATTGATTCAGAACATCATGATGTGCTTTAAACATAATTTAAACATAAAGTGACAATCTGAAGAGAGAATTACAGTTAGGCCAATTTTTGAAAAAGAGCTTATATTGCAGTTTTATTCTTAATTAGCCAGAGATTCCAGTAAAGTACTTATAAAATGTGGACTACCATTTTTTGTTTGTTTCCTTGCTTTTTTCTAGAGCCTTTTAAATAGAGCTTCAACTAGTCGTTTTAACAGTATATAGTTAATATGTCAAGCTTTAATTAATAACAAATATATGCTTCTTAATATTTCTTGCAACACATTATTAAACACTTGTTTAAGTGATTTTAAACCAAAATAAAAATTTTTGGTTTCTGTTAATTATAACAGGAACAAACAATCTGAAAGAATTTTTCTTTAATATTATTATAGAAATTAATATAAACGCAAAGTTCACTGACCCTAACTGAACACATTTTTAATGTGGATTATGTTTTGTTGTTTTGTTAATCTGCATTATGGTAGCAAGCTTCACACTGGCTTATATTTTAATTTATTTTTTTCTTCTATTTCAGTGGATGCTGTGTACAAATTGTTTACATTTCATAGATAACTTTAGTCAAATTAAAAAAAGGAACATACCCAATGACCTCTTGAAAACATCAATTTAAGCTTTAAAAATTTTAAAGATTGTTTAAAATGGTAATTTCGTGGCTAGATATGCTTCACTCAATATGAAGTCTATCTGAAGGTAAAAAAAACAGAGAGAGAGAGAGAGAGAGATGTGAGCTGCAATTAGTGAAAAAATTGACAGGCAAACATTAAAGCTTTAAAAAAAAAATATATATATATATATATATATATATATATATATATATATATATATATATTGCCAACATTCTGAGTTGTACTTTGACCCAATTTAGGGTAGTTATAATTTGTTAAAGTACTTATTGAATGAACTGATGAAAACATTCTATTTTCTCCTTCTAGTACTTATTTGTCTTTTTTATTATTTTTCTTTTCTTCTTTAACAATGGAAAGTGTTTTAAGTTATTGATGTAACAAAGAGGTATAGGACTGGGTTCCTGCCTCCAAGGTGCTTAATACTCACTTGGAAACCCTGAATATTTACAAAAAGGAAGGAAGAAAGGGAGGAAGGGAGGGAGGGAGGGAGAGAGGGAGGGAGGGAGGAAGGAAGAAAACTAACAATATAAATTAGTGGTATGTACCAACTTGACTTTTTCTGTTATAAAATGTGAGAATTAAGATGAGTAAAGAATAGATATTTCAGCTAGATCTCATAGAAAGAAAGAACGAATTTAAATTGACCCTTGAATATTTAAAAAAGATTAAAGAAAAGGTACACATTTTTTCTGTAGTGAAAGCACAAAAATGAATAAAAATATAATTATGCTAATAGCATAGATACCAATGAGTAAATTATAGATCTTTTTTTAAGTAGAAATTCGTAAATTTTTGAAATCATGCATTCTTAAATTTTAAGAAAATAGAGTTTTCTTGACTAGAGATTTGCATATTGTTAGTAGAAAGAAATGAAGTTGAAAAGAAACAAATTTAGAAAGATGAATAAATTCAGTCTCATTCTGCATAAGAATGGTGGAAACTTTGATGGACTTGTACCACAAGCTGATTTGTGCAAAACTAATGCTTTAGAATGACTCTTGTGGCAGTGTGTGTAGGGTGTGTTTAAGGGGGCAAGGAGACAGCTGAGGAGAGTTAAATTAGTCATAGATGTATGAATCTAGATCAGAGATCGCCAAGCTTTTGAGATGGAAGAGCCAATTCTGTCCCTCACAACAATTTAAAAATAAATATGATTTTACATAATCACCATTATGTGAATAATATCATTTTAAAATGTTATAAATGAAACTAGATAGTTTTAGTTTCATTTTCAATTTTACTTCACAGCCACATGTACGTAACCCAAAGAGCTGCATGTGGTTCGCGAGCCGCAGTTTGCTGACCCCTGGTCTAGATAGCTTGGACTGAAAGCTGTTAATAGCAGTGGGGATGGAAAGAAGGAGAAACATGAAGTAGAGGAATTTACAAAATGTAATAATTAATTAGATTGAAAAGGAAGAGTTGGGAAGAACTGCCAGAATGTAAGCAAGAAAACTTGGGAAATTCTGGCTCTACTAGGTGAAAATAAAGCTGTTAGGGGGAGAATCAAGTCTGGGGGAAAATTTTGATATATTGGTCAACATTAAGGGTTTGACACAATGATCACACATTCCATTGCATATAATTTTTATATGGGGCTAAACCAGAAAAGTTTGATAAATGTAGAAATAATTGTACTGGGCTGGCCAAGTGGCACATTAAGAGTTGGCTTGGGACTCTGAGCATCAGGGCTCTGGTTCGGATCCCACATGAGGGCCAGTGATGCTGCGCCCTCTACAGCTAAGATGGTGAACAACAGCTTGACCTGGAGCGGGCTGCCATGAGTCACCAGTGACGGCGTAGGCTGCAGTGGGCTCCCGTAAGCTACCGTGAGCTTTCGGTAGCTGGCGTGAACTGCCAAGAGCCATTGTGAGTGGCCATCCAGTGGCCAGCGACCGATCTGCCTCACCTGGGAAGAGCACAATTATAATACCACCATGGGCCAGTGAAGTGACATCCTCCACAACTAGACTGAAGAACAAAATGACAGCCACTTGTCTGTTCCCCTTCCTGATTCCCCAACACTGTTCCCCTCCCACAATTCCACAATAAAATCTTTAAAATAATAATAATAATAATAATAATAATAATAATAATAATAATAATTTTACTGGAGTTTATAGTTGAAGTCATTAGATATAAAACTTCCAAGAGAGAAAATAAATGAAGATCAGAAAAATAAAAAGTATGAGTCATGTGGCACAATTAAACAATCATCAAAGTGACAGGAACTAAGGAAACTGGAGCAGTAAATAGAGAGTAAGGAATAGAAGTAGAACCCTGTAGTGATTGTGAAATCAAGGGAACAATTTCAAGAAGATGTTCAATGTGTCACAGTTTGAAAAAAAATAGAAATAATAATCATGAAAAAAATATTTACCATTTACATGAGGAGATCACTGGTTAACTTCAGCTAAGACACTTGGGAGAGATCAGAAACTACATCATGAAATTATGTCACGAGATTAAAAAATGGAGGCATGCCAAGAGTGGAGTGCTGTTCAGAATTTTGTGGTGAAAGAAAATTCATAGAGGTCACTATTTGGGTTTAGGACTACAAACAGTACAAAATCAGAAAAAAATTTCTCATATCTTTCAGAAAACAATTTTGTTCAGAAATAGACATTGAAAGAAATTCAGAACCAGACATTATCTAAGTAACTGATTACCTAAATTGGATTTATTGACATATCTGGGTTCTGTGACTATTCTTTGTGCTGTAATCATCCACCTATGAATAGGTTGTGACTTCCTGAAACTTAAAAAATGGCAAGCAAAACAATTGACTTAAAAGTATGTTAAAAATATTCTGCACTTAACATCCAAGGAACTGTACCCAGAAAAGAGAAACCATCTAGGGAAAATATATGTTTTTGCTGGGGTTGGAGCTTCCAGGAAAAAAACCCTGGAATTTTCAAAGACAAAACACTGCTAGGATCAAGGCCTTTTGTCAATAAAGTTGTAGATTGTAAGATGAAAGCTTCCTTTTTTTCTCTCACTTTTGATGAGTATATAATGTAGCATCTTAGTTTTTTTGTCAAATCATACCAGTGGTTCTAATAAAAATTCACTTAGGACGATTATTTGAAAATAAACTTTTGAATGACGTATTTTGTATTTTAAACACTGTCACCTATCATCATTTAAGAAAGTGCATATATTTATATTTTTGTCTCATTAAGCATTGTTAGTTTTTGTCTTCTCTGGCCAGAAGTTTTATTGGAAGGATGACAACGAAGGAAACAGATGCCTAGATTAAATATGTTACAGTATATTGCACAACATTGATAGTAGATGCCACAAAGAAAATCAGTGGCAGGCTGAATTATGTTATTAACCCCATTCTATATTCTAGACTCTAAACTTAATGCAAACTTAAAATAAGTCATAGAAATTTAAAAAGGTATAAATATAAAGGGAAATAAAATATATGTGGCAAATAAGGTGACTTAAAAATCTAAAACATACTAATGACAAAAGTTAGTATAGAATAATTTATCAAGAATATGTAAGAGAAAATTCTGAATATGAATTGACAATTATTATTTTTTAAATCAATTTATCTTATTTATTCAGTCACTAGTGCATTAACAAGTATAAATGCTTTGTTGATATATTTGTTTAAAATTATTTTTAAAATTTATCTTAATCAAAAGAGTACAAAATAAGCTCATCTGCATTCTACATTATCTTAACATCATATAAGATAACTGCAGAAAAATATTTATACAGGTTGATATTTGAAAAAAAAGTTAGTTTCAATTGCATAAAAGGGGTGAATTACCAACACATTTATCACCTTATTGTGGTAATAAAAGCCCAAATATTTTATTTCTTGTTCTCCAAACTGCAGAACAGTATTGTTCAGAAATTTGAATCCAGAAAACCTCCTTGAGGATTTTGAGTTGACTGTGTTTAAATAACTATTAATAGTTTTAATAGCAATAGTTGATTTCTTCTAAAATCTTTCTTTTTCTTTATTTTTTCTTCTTTATCTATTTTCCTTGCACCTACAGTAGTTGGATTTTATCCAATCTCAGTTAGTTCCTGCTATCTTGAGCAATGAATCATGGATCCTGAAGTAGATCTAAAGCAACAGATGAATTGTAAAGCAGGGAAGAGGCTTGATGATATAAAGATGTTAACATATTTGAACTTAGCAGTGCCTGTGATCCCTCTTCAGGAAGCAAGAACGAGGCAACTAAAGGTCATGATGCTGAGAGTAATTCAGGAAATGTAAAAAAAAAAAAAAAAAAAAAAAAGGAAAGACAAAAAAAGAAATTCTTGAAAACTTATAGCAAGAAGATAAAATAATAATGAAGAATTATTCTGTGTTGTGTCATCCATCACAGGTGCCAAAATAATTCAACATATGAAAGGCTACTGTCAGCTTATGGTAATGTGTAGCCTGATGCTAATTAGACAAGTTGTACTCCACACATAAGTCTGGCTCTTGCAGTTCTTTCTAGTCATAAACATAAGCAGCTACTGATTTAATGACAGGCAGAATTTCCTGCTGAGCCAGGAAGAAGATAATGGTTTAAAGATTAAAGTAAAAAGCGTTAACTAGGAGACATACTCAAAACAGCTAACACTGATCAATTTTTTTGGATTAAAGATCTGCTTGTATTAGTTTAGACATATTATGGAAAGCAATAGCCCTATTTATAACTTTATTTCATTATTTACTAAACAGAAGCCTTTAAACTTTTTCCCAGGTGGAATGAATTTACCTTCCCTCTCTATTTTTTTTTTTTTTTTGCTGAGACAAGGAATCTCACATGAAAGGATTAAAAAGGATGTCATAAGTATATTCTACCCAACTCTTTCTGCAAATTAATACAGGTAAATGGAGGCGGTTATATATGTATGTTTAAAAGGAGGATTACAAATAAAAATACTTTATGGAAATTGAGAAAATCTCAGTTTTCTCACCATTCTTCAAAAGACAAATTGTTCATATTACCACTAGCTATAACTCTACTAAATTTCACCACAGGTTCCCTACCCCTGAATTCTTGACTTGTTCCTTTGAGACAACATAAAAAGGAGACTTTACAACAGGATTGTAAAACATGAGGTCCTGTAAGTATTTTAAGTTATTATGCACATGAATGTATTTTGAGTATAGCTTTTTCAGCTAAAAAATGTATTTATTGTTTTCTTCCTTTATAACTGATATTTGTCCTCTACTTAGAAAAGTAGACCTGAGAAAATAAATGAGAAGTGAAATAAAAGGAAATCATCAAATATACACACAGCGATGATTGCTGTCTGTTAATAGTAAATGAAACATTTTCTCCTGGATTGGTTAGGTTCATATTGGAAGCTCACAAATAAATTTCACTGTTAGTTTTCATAAAATTTATAATACACCCTCCATAAATGAAGCTTCATTTTATCTCTTAAGTAAAACTGTATAAATTATCCCAGGAAACTGAGGCTCAGAGAAATTTAACTAATGGTCATAAGGTTAATTAGTGTGAGAGATGAAACCAAATTTCTAGGTCTTCCCGTTATTTCCTTTTCAGACTCCATTATATTATCCATGGAACACTGAGTTTACAAAGAAAAGAGCAACAGCAAAAGTGCAACCAGGCAAAAGGAGCGAAAACTAATGTTTACTCCCTTTTCTTCTGGAAGAATAGAAACTGATGACACTCATTTTAGATTGCATTGAACTTTACCTTGAATTGTATAACTCTCCATTTTTGCCCCTCTTGACATTAGCACTATTCTATACTTGATTAATCGTTTACTTACTACTAGATTTCCAGTGGCTGGAAATAGCACCTCGTGCATTGTAGATACTCAGTAAATATTTACAGAATAAATAAATTGTATTTTCTATCTGCAAAAGGATAATATTTTTAACACACCAACTGAATTAAGTCAAGCCTTGAAATTGAACCACCCATACTGACAAATTGTCTTTTAGCTAAATACAGTTTAAATCATTTTATGCTGCTCTATTACTGTCGCTCTTTGGAAGTCTATTAATGGGATGTGTTAGGGTGTCGAACATTCTGGACACACTGTAAATATGAAACTGCAAAATGTGCTTTTTTTTTTCCTTTTTGGCTGCAATACAATCGAACACGTGTTTAAAATGGAACATATTTTTCCTGACACAGGAAAATACTTGCCTGCCCATTCTCTTACTCTATGCACATTTTAAATAAATATTAAAGCATGAAAAGGCAGTTAGATGGTATTCCATTTCTTTTCTTTTAATCTGTTGTCTCTTTCCATTGCATAGATAGTCACACTTTTCCTCAATATCTTGTAGTACGTAAGCTGTACTTTAAAAATGCCCTCCAATATATATTTTTCATCTGTAGCTTAATAGACTCTTTGTTACAATTAGGCTTGTTATTATAAGTAGAATGCATGGTATTGATGAAAATAAAACGGACCTCCTTTAACACTATCATGGTAGTTAAAGTTGGCGATAAAATGTGTGACGAGTTGGTCTTGATTCAACCAATAATGAATAGAGATATAAATTTCCAATAGTCCTACTGCGTGGGACTCTGACATATACAGCAGGATGTCTGGCTATGGGGTGAATGGCAGGGCGAAACGTGTGTTCTTTCTTTCACTGGGGGCATGTCTCTACCACCAAGGCCCTTCCCACTCACTGACCGCGTTTCCCTGCAGGTCGGTATCCATTAATCTTACCACCTCCTGCCAGCTGAGTCAGCACTTCCAGATTCAGCACTTTGTCTCCCCAACGAGTAAATGACTCTTGAGTTGTCAGATGTTGCCCAAGGGGAATAGACAGCACAGTGGGGAATGATCGGGCCTAATCCATTTACGTTCAAAAAAACAATAATTTTGGTCAAAATAAATAGATTTTTTCGGATATTTTTATCACTCAGATGATCTTGACAGTGAGAATGATACGTATATTTCTCTAGCAAAATTAAAAATTTAATTTCTTAAAGAAAACCAAATAAATAAAGATGCCCATTTATTATCCTGTTGTTAAATAATCTCTCCCAAACTATATAAGCACCTCTGAGTTTTAGGTAGGCTTAATTCATTTACTTTTTGAACATTTGGGTTTAATTCATTCACACTTTGAAAATAGATGCTTAATCTATTTTCAACTAATAATTTCCTATCTATTGATGGTCTCTTTTTCTTCAATGGGGATATCTCAAATCTTTAGGATGGTCTTTGACTTCATGCAGAAATAAAAGATTATGATAAATCACCTATTCCATCTTACTAAAGAAACACAGACATTTTTAGAAAAGTTACAGGTGTCTAGATAAGCTAAATTCCAGATATTTCACATATATTTGCACATATGTGAATACAACAAAGAATTCTAAGTGCATGCTATTTTGAGATTGCCAGAGAAGAAGCATTTTATTAGCTGATCCTAAGCTTAAAGCTACATCCTTTGAAGTGTGCTCTACAGTTTTGATTATAAACAACTGCTAAATATTAAACAGACATAACCTTAAAAATGCATGATACAGACAGTGCAAAGCAACAGATACATTCAAATTTATAGCATTTTCTCAGTGTATGCTGGGTATACTGCTACTCAAAGGAGTTTTTTTAACAAAATCCCTTCTATAGTCCTTAATCAAGTATTTCTTAAGGTGATAAACATTAACACCCTTGAGGACAGGCGCCCTTGTGTGTTCATATGTTTATAAATGCAGTGGCATCTTGCACAAACAAGATGTAACAATGTTCCTGGAGTCCAGTGATGGGAAAGTGTGTTTTCTGGCCTTACCTTTGTGAATATACGCATGCTATCTTTAACCTCACCATTCCAAAATGTAAGTGGGAAGAATATTATAAGGTGCTTCTGTAAAATTCATTTTGGGGGGCCTCATATGCTGCCATTCTTGTTTACTAAGCCTGAGTGCGACTTTGGAATCTGAATTGATAACAGGTGTCATAATGATACCGGCATGGGTGTTTCCTGGACCATATTTTGAAAAATACTGCTTTTTAACCGTTACATCATAGTGTCTTCCAGGATTCCATCATTGTATTCAAACAGAAGGCTAAATTGTAGAACAACACCCTCTTACACTACCTATTAGTCCCATGATTCTTCAGATTCCCATGGTTTTGCATGGAATAAGGCAGGTAGTCCTTGAGCAGGACACACAGCTGACTGACAACAGGTACTAGTTGAAGGTCAGTACTAATTACGGTGCTGCATTTGCATGAAAAATTTTGAAAGATGGATGCTAAAGTGTCTATGGCATTTCCTGCCAACAAATTACCTGGCTAACAGGAGGGTGTCACTGCTCATCAGTGCTGATAGTGTGTAAACTGGTATTTGTGGAATTAAGGAGAAGTGAAATATTGCCAGAGAGTTACCTTCCTGGGATCAATTACTATAGGTGTCAACAAGGCTGGAGAAAGAAGGGGGTGTATTTGCTGTTCTGTGAGTAAAGGCTGTGAATGATGAAAGGGCTGATTCTGACTATCATCAAAATCTTTATCCCACTTCAGTCTACTCATTTGTAATGGATTATAAGAGGATGAGAAAGGGCTCAGAAAACAAGACAGTAATTAGGTGGTTAAGAACAAAATCCCTGTTACTTATTCTCTGGATTCCTGAGACATTTCTAATAGGAGGTTATTGTTCTGCAATACGATATTACTGGATAGATTTCAAGAGCCAACAGAAAGGAGTAAAGATAGGAGGAATCATTAGAACATAGTTGGATAAGAATTTATCCAGAAGAGAAAGGAACTGTAGTCCACATTTTCTGGAGCCCCAAAATCTGGAGCACCTGGGCCTTTGGTCTGTGTCTCCAAGAGGTTTGCCAACTTCCTTCACCAACCTGAAACTGCTCTAAGCCCATGTCTCTCCTCCTTGCTCCACTAGCTTCAGGTCTCCTGCTGGCTACACGCTATCCACACAGCAAAACAAACATATCCTGATTTTCGCAAGCTTTTCCTTGTAGCCAGTACCATCAAATGGCAGTTTGGAGCCCTCTCTTGGAGATGGAGCATATTTGAACATTTGCTAGGCGAGGAATGAGGGATAGGGCTAGGAAGTAGAGGCTTTTTCATCTGGTTTATGTAGCTCAGAGTTCACCACCATCATCAACACTGATCAGAGTTCTGCCGTTCTGTTCTGTGTTAACCCTCTCAGACCCCTATGGCCTCTGGGAGACCTGACCCCTACTTTGAGACACATTGAACTGGAAATAATAACTCCCATATGGGAGATGAATACTTCAGCCCCAAGAGCTTATCAAGCTTTGTTTTTTCTATGGCTGCTAAGAAAAGGAGTGTGTATTGGAAGCAATTCTCTCAGCTTATAGCTATTTTCATAGGGGTTCTATATTTAATAAAGGTTAAATCCATTGAAACTGTGAGTCAAAAGCACTTTTCATGGCCAACAATTTCACCTACTTTAGAAGCCCGTCTCTTCCCACTCTCCCCGTATCAACTCAAAGAGGGAAATGGGCGACATTGGCTTTGTTTAATAGGTAAATGGCCCTTTCCCCAAAGAATATGAATAAGTATTTTCAATCTGCACTTGTACATCACTTTTATATGTCTCTCTCCTCCACACAAAAGAAAGCTCTTTCGGTAATTGCAAGACTTAATTAGCCAGTGTTCACACAAAGGCTTCCTTTGTTCACCTATCAACAGGCTGCTTTCATTGATGGTTCTCTGGCTCTCTGAAGACTATTCTTTTCCTAAGTTTTACAAGAACTCCTATTTTTAGCTTTGGAGTCCTATGATATCAGTGCTCTTCATCCCATTCCCCAGCGTCTGTGTCTATTACATCATGTCTATAACATGGCTGATGGTGATCTGATCACCTTCCCAGGCTGCTGATTCCTAGTCTTCCGTGTGACAGAAACAGATTTTCAGAAAAGCAGCAATTCTGTGGCAACTATTGTCCACTAACCAGCTGGTTTCTAACTAGCTCCATTTTCCCATTTTTAAGTCAGAGCTATAGGAATAGCAGGGAATTCGGAGATCATGAACAACTGAAAAATGCCAAAGATGTATTGGTAGCTACACTGTACAAATTTAAACTATATTTCTTTTGTGAATTAAAGGAAGGAAAGCACGTTTTTATAACATTCTGCAGATTTTCTTTTTAAAAAGTTTAGATTCCCTTATTAGCTAATTTATGGCAATCACATTTTGAGAATTACCCAGTCTTACTCTCTTTGAAATTACCTCCTTTCTCTCCATTGCTTATATAAATCTAATAGTAACATTTTATGACGTTTTTTATGTTGACATTTAAAAGGCTACTGTCCTAGGTATTGTTGTTTTCATTCCAGGTAATAAGCTAAAAATTTACATACCTTTTGGAGCCTGACATCCACAGACTCAAATTTACAGTAATTCTGCCACTATATAAAAGAAAATTCTTAGAATGTCAGTTGTTAGTGAAGAGGAAGTTCTCACTGCCTGGGACATAGTAATCCTTCCAGAAAGGGATCATTATCAAGATTATTCCTATCCAGTGGCAAGTGATGCTTGTAATTTATATCCTTAAAGCTGAATATCTGTGGTATTCAAAAGCATAGGTCCCCATATAAAATTGAAAGTTTTTAAATCATGAATTGCTTCTATAAAGCTTTCTGTTAAATCTACTACACATAAATATTAGTTTACATTACCATGACATTTTAATTTGAAAGATAATGAAAGGATCAGAGAAAGATGTTTTAAAATCATAAACATTTCATTCTATAAATATGAATTCAGTAATCTTGAGTTGTCATCAGACACTGCTACAATAAATCAGGATTTTTTTCACCTGTTTCAGAAAAGAACAATGTGCTAATTCTTCCAAAGTTTGCTAATGGAATACCAGTTCTGACACTTTCATGGGTGCTAGGTTGCAAAAGGGTTTCTTTGGAAGTAGAGTACATAAACTGGGGTTGTGTATTTATATTTCAATTTGTATTTTTCTGCTATAATTCTCAGATTTTGATATGCTAGTGTACAGTTCCTTCCAAGATGGGAATTCAGAGTAAGCTGTCCTTAATTAACTGGACAGAGAAATACCTCTTCCAGGGAGCATCTCATGAGATTAGAGTTGCATGGTGCACACTTTATTCTAATGCACCATTGTTTTTTTTTTAGAGTTTCAAAGCTGTCTATAACTTTTAGCCATTCAGCAGCAGTTTTACCAAATATCAAAAACAAAACAAATTTTGGTTATAACTCTTCTAATGAAAGAATTATTTTTATCATTCTCAATAGATGTTTGTTTGATTTCACTATACTACCTCATCAGTTCTTTGTGTGCTGCATACCCCTGCATTTTTTTCTCAACCACAGCTACAAGAATACAGTCTACATCTCTTGTTTATCATAAATTTGCCATTATGGCCACTTTTCAGTAAGAAGTATCCCTTTTTTTCGGTTCAGAGGGAAGTAGTTTCCCTGATTTGCAGATATTTCCGCAGAGACAGATTTTGTTTACTGATTCACTTATTTGTAGTACAACTGGTCCCGTTTTAGAGCCAGTCATCTACACTTGATTTCTTTTTTACAATCTGGCCTATGATATCAGCTGTACTCTATAAAGTTACTCAGTTTATGGCAGAATGTACTCATTAAACCAACAGTTAAATAAAACATGTATGATTAAATATTATTTTTTGTCATCATGAAAATGAATAGTCTCGGGAAAATATAAATCACCCACAACTAATAGTAAACAAATTGGTAACAGTGTTCTGTATTTAGGTGTATTCATTTTTCTATCAAGGTTAAATCCATTTTTTAAAGAGACCCATTAGTGATGATTTGCTCTACATATAAACCTCCTTAAACTCTCAACTTTGTTAACATCCTCTCCAATATATTCAATAATAAACATTTTTTATTATCAGCCATAGAGGGAAAAACATGCCACTGGTGTGGAGAGAAAGATCACAGCAGTATTCCTGACCTTAAAAGGTCTTCAGGACTCTTCAATAATTAAGGCATAAATCCTCTAAAATATGATAAACAACGTATAAGGAAGCCTATGATACCTGTGAAAGGAATTATAACAAGGTGAGAACACTGAGCACTGGGGTGGTCAGGGAAAAGCCATGTTATACTAAATTATATAATACATTGACTTTAAACATTTCTGAAAGTTTACAGTGAGATTGATTACACAGTACACATGAGTGGCTTTACAGCATTTTAAGAGAGAAGATTTGAAGTCTACTTTCCTAGTTTATTAAGCTTGTTTAAGCAGTCATTTGTTTTAAAAGTTAATCGTTAATCAAATCATATTAACATTTAAATCTTAATTGTATTTAAAAGCTCTTTTCTAGTCTTCCATTGGGAAGAGATAGTACTGCATTTAAAAGTTTATTTTCCTTTCTATCTTGGAATTATTTGCAAACTTTTTTTTTAATCTTAGCATTTTATCACTCTACTGTTAATAGAAACAAGTTTCAAAAGAACTTTTCTTTCAGTTGTTATACTTTGTTATAGACAGTTGATTTGATATGGTAAAAATACATTCATATTACATTAAAATTCACTTAAATAACACAAACAAATCTACATTTTTTAATTTTCCAATTAAAGTATGCACTCAATATTATTTTAAATAGGTTTAGGTGTACAGCATAGTGATTAGACATTTATATAATTTACAACGTGATTCTCCTGATTAGTATAGTAACCACCTGACACACTATACATAGTTATTACAATATTATTGACTACATTCCCTATGTTGTATTTTACTTCCCTGTGACTATAGCTACCAATTTGTACTTCTTAATCCCTTCACCTTTTTCACCTAGTCCCCAAGCCCCCTCCCATCTGCCAAACATCAGTTTGTTCTCTCTGTCTATGAGTTTGCTTTTGTCTTGCCTGTTCATTAATTTTATTTATTTTTTTATTCCACATATAAGTGAAATCATACAGTATTTGTCTTTCTCTGTCTAACTTATTTCACTTAGCATAATACCCTTTAGGTCCATCCATGTTGTCGCACATGGTAATATTGCAATTGTTTTATGGCTGAGCAATTTTCCATTAAATATATTTACCACCTCTTCTTTATGCAATATTCTATTGATGGACACTTAGGCTGTTTCTATATTTTGGCTACTGTAAATAATGCTACAGTGAACATAGAGGTGCATATATCTTTTTGAATTAGTATTCTGGGTTTTTTTGGGGGTTTTTTGATAAATACCCAGAAGTGGAATTGCTGGATCATAAGGTTGTTCTATTTTTAATTTTTTGAGGAATCTCCATATTGTTTTTCATAGTGGCTGCACCATTTTGTAATCCTACCAACAGTGCACGAGGGTTCCCTTTTCTCCACATCCTCGCCAACATTTGTTGCTTGTTGATTTATTGATGATAGTCATTCTAACAGGTGTGAGGTGATATCTCATTGTGGTTTTTATTTGCATTTCTCTGATGATTATTGACGTTGAGCATCTTTTCAAATGTCTTTGGTCATCTGTATGTCCTCTTTGGAGAAATGTCTGTTCAGGTCCTCTGCCCATTATTTAACTGGGGTGTTTGTTTTTTTGGTATTGAATTGTACGAGTTCTTTATAAATTTTGGATATTAACCCCATATTGGATATATCATTGGTGAATATCTTCTCCCATTCAGTAGGTTGTCTTTTCATTTTGCTGATGGTTTCCCTTGCTGTATAGAAAGTTTGTATTGATATAGTCCCATTTGTTCATTTTTTTGTTTTGTTTCCCTTGCCTGATGAGATAGATCAGAAAAAATATTATTACTAAGGGCAATATCAGAGATCATTGCCTATGTTTTCTTCAAGAAGTTTTATGGTTTCAGGCCTTACATTTAAGTCTTTGAGTTTATTCTTGTATATGGTGTAAGAAGGTGATCCAGTTTCATTTTTTTGCATGTATCTGTCCAGTTTTCCCAGCACAATTTATTGAATAGACTGTCTTTACCCCATGTATATTCTTGCCTCCTTTGTCATAGATTAAGTAACCATATAGGTATGGGTTTATCTCTGAGCTCTCTATTCTGTTCTATTGATCTATGTGTCTCTTTTTATAATAAATGAATTCAGTAAAGTAGCAGGATACAACATTAATATTCAGAAATCTGTTTTTTATACACTAATAACTATCAGAAAGAAAATTAAGAAAACAATCTTATTTACAATTGCATAAAAAAATACCTACAGGGCCAGCTGAGTGGCTTACCTGGTTAAGAGCTCGCTCAAGAGTTTGAGCTCTGAGCAACAGTGGTTCGATTCCCAGCCCGAGCTGAGCTGCCACTGAGCTGCCAACAGGTGGCAGGATGGCTCAGCCAAAAAACAAAACAAACAAAAAAAAAAACCCTACACATCAATTTAAACAAATACACATTTTAACTTTACTAAGTAATTTAGAGAAGACATTAGATTTTAATACTATTTTAAAAACTAAAATATTCAGTAAGAACAGAAAATCCTTTGGCTATATTTGATTATAGTTTACAATGAAAAAAAGCTTGGTCTTAAGAGCAGAAATATTGCAAGAAACATTTTAATCAGACTAATGCTGTCATCTGTGTCTTAATTTCAGTTCATGAAAATTAGCAAGGTTTTTATTTAAATCTGCCTATGCTGAATGACAAATAGACTCGAATAACAATTATTTTACTATCAGTTTTGACATTCTTTATTTTGTATCCTATCTTTCCCTCTTTATTCATAGTCTATAAAAAAGCATCACGTCCACTGATAACTGCAAATAGAGTCTAATGTGGTCCTATTTTTTCAAACTCAAGTGTACCATGTTTGGGTGCACCATTTACTTCCCCTGGAAACTTTGAGGGACTCAGGTCTTTATACTCTAATTTTTATCCCTATCCACACCTGTTCTCAGAATAAACTTGAACATTTTGTAATAACTTACAGTGTGCCCTCTAGAGGGTTGTATTTAACCTAAATTAATAATCTTAAAATATAAGTTATAAGGATTAATAGTCAGTGTTTGATGGCAGGACCTTCCTAACACCCATAAAACCATTCCATGTAGACAGTTACTTACCTTACATAAGGCCAATCCAGTGAGAAATTCAAAATGAATTTAGCTTTTTATTGAAGGAAATGTAAACATTATATCATCATTTCTTAATTAAATACTAATACAGAATTAAGGCAAAGTGGATACATAAAAATTCATCCTACAATTTAAATATAAATATACTTTCACTTATTAAAGTAACAACTAAATATTTATTATAGGTATCTTTGAGAAGTAAAATATTTTATTGAAAATTTCTGTAATTTTAAGATGCACTTCTATATAACAGCTAGTATCAATGAGGACATGATTCTTTAATTATAGAAAATGTTCTAACAGTTCCCTAAATTCCTAAATATTATTAATTTTCTTGGCAAACTCAAAAATCTCACAGAAACAAAGATGCAACCATGTGCTGTATATTTATATAAGGGGGGGAGAGACTAAAATGATACAGAATCAGTAAACCTAGTAGTGAAATTTCCAATAAGTTAGGCTCATGACTACCTATAGCTGAATAATAATTTACTTGTTTAAAACTTATTAAAACATTTTTCTGATCATTTCTTGTAAAAACTTCATTTGAGTTAAATAGCAAAAATGTTACCCTTTTCATGCTATTATAAATTTAGAGCCATTCAGGGCATTCAGAAAAAGATATGATAGAGTAGCAGTATCCAGTTGAATTAAATTTAGCCTTTTCACACAAATTTAGCATACTTTTTCAACTGGGAAAAAATTTTTAAATGGTCTAATCCAAAATCTTGCATAATATCTCTACTGTGCTTCACACAATTGGCTATTGATTCTCACAACAGTCTTTCTACGAAACTTGTGTGGTCCTTCTTAGGAAGCTAAACATGAGATAATGACAATAGCACTTATTATAAAAATCACATTTTTGATCACTATGTTTGCTGCCTCCCAATTTGTAGTATAAGTTTCTTTTTATTAAGAAAAGCTGGCTGATGTAAAATCACATACTAGGCAACACAGACTCAGCTCCCCTCTCCTCCTGTTTTTCACAGAACCACTGACCACCACACACATTGCTGTCAGATTGTTCTGCTTCTTGTCAGCTGCACGCTGACTGGACAGGAGAACAGGAGGCTGGTCATGTACTAATTAGGAGGACAGAATTTTTTTTTAAGTCCATTCTGAGAAATATAGATGCCAAAAATTAGCTTATGTAAAAGTTATTTCAAAAGAAAGGTCAAGGATAGAAGAAATACAAAATAGAATTCTTAATGTCTTTGGACTAGAACATTGAGAGAAACTGGTTATCATGATGGTACCATGTTAAAGTAAAATTCTTCCCTGAAGCGAGAAAAGGCTGAACTGTGGGTCCATTTAGAATTGATGGCTTTAGAAAAAAATTCCAAATATATAAAAATCCTCATGTGCATTTGACTAAATAGCTCTGCTTTTCTGAAATAATTATAGGCTAATAAAGGTGCTAAATTTATCAGAAACACATTATTTTGACTTGAAAGAAATAATAAACAGCTTAAACCTATAGTACATTGTAAGTTCCCATAGGAGATTGATCTTTTAATATTGTTAGTTACATATGAAAAGTGCAATAAATATGTTTTTCCCTATTTGAATAAATTGGTTTGTGTTAAATACTGCTTAACATGAATTTAAGACAAGCAAAAATAATGTTCTAAAATATCTTATTAATGATTATAAAATGGTATGAAAGACAAAATAGAGTAGATTATACAAATGATTAAATAAGCATATAATGCTTATTTAATTATTTGTGTATATATCACTTTATACACACACACACACACACACACACACACACGAATGTATATGATACAACAGGAAGATCATTTGCAAACACCCTAAAATCAGTCATCTCTCGAAGGTGAAATTGGTAACATTTAATTTATCTCTATTTTATGTGAGTCTACTTGGAATGATTTATTTATGAATAATTACAATGTTTTTAATCTTTTTTTGAAATTTTGGAAAATATTTGAAACATTGAGTAAACTAAACTGATACTAAATAATTTATAAAAAAATAATATCCACAGTGAAAAGAAGCTGATTAGGGTTCATATTTGAACCCTAATTTTCAAATATTTAAAATTAAAGAAGATCGTAACAGAAAAAATAAAAGCACTCCTATCCTGCCTGATAGTAGGTTAGGGGTGCTGAAAAGGCAGAGTGGCAAGGATTTTCTAATATTTAGAAGAATATCTGGTTGCTAAGATGCTAATGTCAAAATAAACTTCAAAAAACTCAATTTTAAAATGGGCCATTTAGTAGCACATTGGATGACAACTTTTAGAAATAATTTAATTGATATCTTTTACAGAAATACAAATTATTGCTCATACAGTTGTTACTTATATGAATCTTAGATAAAAACTGAGGACATAGAATAATTTAGTAAAGTATGTATGTGCGTTCTTTGTTATTCACCTTGGCAGTCAGAAAGAATTCTGAAGAAATGAATAACTGAATTACATGTGCTTTAGACTGTCTGATTAAGAATCGAAAGTCATGATGGATCAAATAACTATGAAAAGTAGCAATCTTATTGTTGATAGTACATGAAATCAGATAAAAGAAAATATGGCAATAACTAATAGTGGAGCAGCTGATACCACAACCTACTGAGCTGAGCTATCTATCATACAAAAGACAGTAAACCCAGGGTATATTAAGAAAGAAGTTATATAATGATTTTTTTGAAATAGCTGCAATTGAAAGATAATTTCACACACACACAAAATAAGATAAAGTACAGTCTGATTCATGCATGAAGTATTTGAAAATCAAATTAAATGCATAGTTCCAAAAGTTATGGGACACAGAATTCTGTGCATGATTTTATGTTTTCTTAATTTTCAATATATAAACAAATATATTCAAATTTAAAATAACAAAAAAGTAGAAAAATATGGAAAAATATCCCATGATCACACCACACAACTCTATTCATATTTTAATGTTTTTATTTAATATAAATGTGAATTTATATTAAATGTAAATTTTTATATAAATATAAAGTTACATAGAGGTTAATTAATATTTCCTTATTGTTTATATGTAGGTAGTAGTGGCACACTTACAATTGGAAAATTATAAAATTAAATCTTATACTAGCTTAAACAGAAAGGAGAACCAGTTGGAATGCATAACTTGGCTGGAGTTGCATGAAACAGCTCTTAGGGGCTCATCAAGCATATATCTCCCATCTATCACCTAGCTTTGCTCCTCTGTACATGTTGGATTCATTCAGCTGTCAGTAAAACTCCAGATATTTATGTACATGCTGAGTATTGTATCTTCCCTATAAGCAACTCGAGTGGAAAGAGGACTTCTCTCCAAAGCCCATACAACATATCAGGAAAGAACGCAAATGGCTCTTGCATAAACTCTACCCATCACTGTATATAGCAAACTGGACTAATGAGAATCATCAGTCCTGGGTCATATACCATATTTGTGTGTGTCTGTGAGGCATGTTTTTGAAGAATTAGAATAAACACAAAATAAGAAGATAAGGGAGAGTAAGAGCACAACTACAATCCAAAAAAGCTGGTTTCCAATTACTCATTTGTGTTTGCTTGTTCTTTTAATTACGGCCTAAGAATTAAAATGTTTAGATTTTAGACTTTATATAGAGAGCTAGGTTTTGGATTTCTTCTTTTAGTTTATTATTTCTATGTTTTATGTTGAAGAACAATTAATATTGAAGATCAATTGTGTGTTATTTGGAAGGTTGGGATAAATTACTAGTAAATCCACCTGGATGTAGAATATACTCAGTAGATTTCTGATTTGTTTTCTTGACAATATTTTCATTACCCTTATTATAACCTTTTTTATCTTTTATTCATCTAATTTTAAAAGTTTTTACTTAACAATGACATCACAAATTTTGGTAGAATTTTCTGTTTTGGAAAGACATATGAAAGAATGAAACTAGACTGTTAGTGACACTGTACATAAAAATTAACTCAAAATGGAAAAAGACATCAATATAAAACCTGAAACAATAAAATACATAAAAGAAAGCATAGGTACTAAACTTATGGACCTTGGTCTTAGAATTTTATGAATTTGACCTCAAAGGAAGTAAAAGCAAAAATAAATAAGAGGGACTATATCAAATTAAAAAGCTTCTGCACAGCAAAGGAAACCACCAACAAAACGAAAAAGCAACCAACCGAATGGGAGAAGATATTTGCAAACAAACACCTCCAATAAGGGGCTAATGTCCAAAATATATAAAGAACTCATATAACTCAACAACAAAAAAAATGAACAGTCCAATTAAAAAGTGGACAGAGGATCTAAATAGATACTTTTTCCAAGAAGACATACAAATGGCCAAGAAATATATGAAAAGATTCTCAACTTCACCAGCTATTAGAGAAATGCAAAGCAAAACCACAATGAAATACCACCTCACACGTGTCAGAATGGCTATTATCAATAAGACAAGAAATAACAAGTGTTGGAGGGAAAGTGAAGAAAAAGAAACTCTCATATACTGCTCGTGGGAATGTAAACTGGCAAAGCCACTATGGAAAACAGTATGGAGGTTCTTCAAAAATTAAGAATGGAGCTACCATATGACCTAGCAATCCCTCTTCTGGTAATTACCCACAAAATTTGAAAACATTTATTCATAAAGGTATATGTACCTCTATGTTAATTAATTGTAGCGTTATTCACAGTAGTCAAGACATGGAAACAAGCTAAGTGTTCTTTGATGGGTGACTGCATAAAGATGTGGTACAACAGATAAACAATGGAATGTTACTCAGGCATAAGAAAAGATGAAATATTGCCATTTGTGACAACATGGATGGATCTTGAGAGTATTAGGCTAAGTGAAATGTCATAAGAAAAATGTAAAGAACCATGTGATTTTACTCATATGTGGGATATAAAACAGAAAACAACAAATGAACCCACAAAACAACAAACTCACAGACACAGTCAACAGTATGGTGGTTATGAGAGGGGAATAGGGTGAAGGGTGTTAAAAACGGTAAAGGGGGTCAAATATATGATGATGTAAGCAGACTAGACATTGGATAGTGAGCATACAATGTGAATATATAGATAATGTATAAAAGAATTGTACATTTGAAACTTATATAATGTTATTAACAAATGTCACCCCAATAAATTTAATTAAAATAACAGGCTAACACTCACAAAGCAAGTTGTAAAGTGTTTTCTTCTGTTTTCTCTAAGAATTTTTGCAGAATTGGTGTTATTTTTATCTTAAATATTTGGCCAAATTTACCTGTAAAGACATTTGATCCTCAAGTTTTCTCTGGGGGATGATTTTTTTTAAAGACATTTTTAGATGTTTTAGGTTGATAATAAAATTAATAGGCAGGTACAGATCTCCAGTATATCTTCCACTCAACTCCATACATGCATAGCCTTCCTCATTATCAGCATGTTTAGACATACCATAGTTTATTAATCCATTCTTCTACTGAAGGACATCTTAATTACTTCCAAGCCATGACAATTATGAATAAAGCTGTTATGAACATCCATGTGAAGGTTTTTGCATGGATTCTGTTGATCTATCTTCTAGTTCAGAGATTCTTTTCTCAGTCATGCTCAGTCTTCTCATGAGCCCATCAAAGTAATTTTTTTATTTCTGCCACAGTGTTTTGATCTCTAGTATTTCTTTTTGGTTCTTTCTTAGGATTCTTACCTTTCTGCTAACATTGTCCATTTGTTCTTGCATGGTGCTTACCTTATCTATTAGAGCCCTTAGCATATTAATCTTAGTTGTTTTGCATTCCCAGTGTAATAATTCCAGCACCTCTGCCATGTCTGGTTCTGATGCTTGCTATGTTTCTTCAAATTATGTGTTTTGCAATTTGGTATGTCTTGTAAACTTTTTTTTGAACATTTTATTGGGGAATTGGGAAGGGAACAGCATTGGGGAATCAGGGAAGGGGAACAGACAAGTTGCTGTCCTTTTGTTCTTCAGTCTAGTTGTGGAGTACATCGCTTCACTGGCCCATGTTGGTGTTATGATCATTGAGCTCTTCCCGGCTGAGGCAGATCTGTTGCTGGCCATTGGAAGGCTGCTGACAGCAGCTCACAGCAGCTCTCGCCAGCTGCCGGCCGCCCACACTGGCTGCCAGCCACTCACGGTAGCTCACATAGCACACTGCAGCCCCACCGCTGCCTACGCCATCGCTGGTGACTCACAGCAGCCCAGCTCCAGGTTGAGCTTTTGTTCACCATCTTAGTTGTAGAGGGTGCAGCACCACTGGTCCATGTGGGATCCAAACTGGTGGCCCTGCTGCTCAGAGCTCACGCTCCCAAGTGAACTCTTNCTCTTAACCAACAAGCCACTCAGCTGGCCCTGTCTTGTAATTTTTTTTGATAGCTGTCCATGGTGTACTCAGTAAAAATACTGGGTTGTTGGAAAAGTCATCATGCATTTTTGCAATGAAAAACATAGAAAAAATATGTCATGACTTTTCTGACAACCTAATAACTGCTACAGATAGCCCTTTAGCAATATGTGGGATATGGAGGGAAAGAAGGCTATAGTCATGATTAGATTTCAGTCTTTTAGTGAGCCTGTGCTTCTGGGCTGTGAATTTTACAAAGGTTTCTCAGTTGTTGGTTTATTTTTCTCTCCTCTTTAGGTGGTACAGGGTGGTTAGAGTGGGCTGGTGTTGGATATTTTCCTTCTGCCATGTGGAAGGCTACAGCTGGCTGGAGTTGGGTATTTTTTTACACCAGGTCAGTTAGTCTCTAATAATATCTCAGCAGGTTAGGTTCTGGTGAACTAGTTTTCTGTGAGAGCAGGGCTTGTAAAGAACAGAGTGCTCTGGTGTATTTCAAAATGGTAACTTTTTCCCTCCTCTGCCAGAGCATGAGGGGATTTTTCTCTGTTATTTACAGAGAAATAACTCCTGGAGGTCAATTTCACAATATTATGAGGGTCCCCATGGCTGGGTCCCCTTTCAGAGTTGTTTATATTGATCCTTCAGCAACTTGTCACTTATACGAGGTTAGACAAGTAAGTTCATGAATTTGTTGCAACAATGTTGCTAACCTTTTTTGATATCAGAGGAATTATTCATTATAAATTTGTACCAACTGGACAAACAGTTAACCAAATTTACTATTTGGAAGTGCTGAAAAGGCTGTGTGAAAAAGTTAGACAACCTGAACTTTTCACCAATTTATGACTCTTGCATCATGACAATGCACCAGCTCATACTGCACTATCTGTGAGGGAGTTTTTAGCCAGTAAACAAATAACTGCATTGGAACGCCCTGACTACTCACCTGATCTGACACCCAATGACTTCTTTCTTTACCCAGAGATAAAGGAAATATTGAAAGGAAGACATTTTGATGACATTCAGGACATCAAGGGTAAAGTAATACCACAACAGCTCTGTTGGCCATTCCAAAAAAAAGAGTTCCAAAATTGCTTTGAAGGGTGGACTAGGTGCTGGCTTTGGTGCATAGCCTCCCAAGGATAGTACTTCAAAGGTTAAAGGTTAAATGCAGTGAGGTATGTAGCACTTGTTCTAGGGTGAGTTCACGAACTTAATTGTCCGACCTTGTAGTTCAGTTTTTCCTACCCTAGAATTGGTTTCCAATATGGCTTCCACCTTTTTTTTTAATGGGGAATTGGGGAAGGGGAAGAGTCAAGTTGTTGTCCTTCAATCTTACTTGTGGAAGGCGCAGCTAGCTCAGCTCCAAGTCCAGTCGCCATCTGGCCGTCCATCAGCAGCTCGTGGCCGCTCAGTTTAAGATGCAGTGTTCAATCTTAGTTGCAGGGGGGCATAGCCCACCATGACTGGAAACCTTGTTGCTAAGAGCACATGCTCTCACCAGCTGAGCCATCCTGCCACCTGTTGGCAGTTCAGGGCAGCTCAGCTTGTACACAGCTCACTGGCCCCTGTGGGAATTGAACCAGCAACACTGCTGCTTAGAGCTTGCATTCTTAACCAACTGAGCTACTTGGCCAGGCCCTGGCTTCCACTTTTGAATATGTGCTCTAGTACGCATGACTCCCTGTATCTGCCTGTGTCTTTTTCAATCTTGAGACAGTGGTTCACCTGTCTTTCTCTCTAGTATAGATCCAAGAAGAGTTGTTGATTTTGCAGTCTATTTAACTTTTTACCACTTGTTAGGATAGAGTGGTGACTTTCCAACTCCTTCTATTTAACCATAATACAGAAGTCCATGAAAATATTTTTAAACTAAATATTAATTTACAAATAGTTACAGGATCATTCAGGTTATTTTTTCGTGAGTAAACTTTGGTCATTGTTTTTCAAGGAATTTGTCCAATTCATTTAAGTTGTTGGGTTTAAACACATAAAGTTGATTATAATATTCTCTTACCATAGTTTTAATATTTCTAGTTTTTATAGTGATGTTCCCACTTTCATTCCTGTTCTTGGCAATTTGCTTTTTCTTTTTACTTCAATAATTAGGCTAGATATATCAATTTTATTAATCTTTTCAAAGAACCTTCTTTTGGTTTTATTGGCATTTTATTGTTTATTTTAAAATTAATTTATTTCTGCTCTACGATGATTATCTCATTTATCTACTTATTTTGGGTTAATTAACTTTTCTTATTATTGTTTCTTAAAACAAGATTTTGTTTCATTGACTTCAGACACTTCTTGCTTTCTAATATTGGTATTATTTGCTATAAATTCTTCTTTAAGTATTTCAGTAGTAGGACATCACAATTTTGATATATTATGTTTTATTTTAATTCAATAGAAAGCATTTTCAAATATCCTTTTTTTTTACTTCTTTGCTAACTTATGTGATATATAGAAGTGTGATGATTTATTTGCAAATATCTTAAGATGTTCCAGATATCTTTGTTACTGAGTTCTAATTTAATTCCACTTTAGTTTGTAAACTTTCTTTTTGATTCAAACTGTTTTAATTGTTGAAGTTTAGGTTTTTCAGGCCCCCCATATATGTTACATAGTGAATGTTTTTAAATCAGAATGCAAATTATTTTTAAGTGCATATAAAACATTCACAGTGGTAAATCATATTCTGGATCTCATCTTCTTGGATGTTAATTTTAAGGTTGGGTCAATCTTATTCAGAGTTTAGCGGGGTTTGTGTTTTGTTGCTGTTATGGTTACCTTCAGTTCATAATTGGCTTCAAAATCCTCTTGAATTTCTTATACTTGTGTGCTTGGCCAGATAGTTTTCTTCAAAGTCTATTTCACCACTCTCAGATCTTCCCTTTGTTGTATGTACCACATAGAAAGTCTGTCTATATTCTTGTCTTTCACTAAGCAGTAGACTGCTATTGTTTGACACTTGGTGCTTGACCCACAGGTGGGAAACAAGGTGTTTTCTACTCCAGCTTCACTGTTAGGCAGGCCCTGCATCTCTGATTCTCATGCATGCATTGCAGACAATTTCTCAATGATCCTACTGCTCTCCATATATTTGGAAGTGGTTGCCATAAAATTTCATTGATCTTATAGATTAAGGAAAACTAATGATTTTATATATTATAAGGACTTTTCTTTTTGTTAGTTTGGGAGTTACATTATTTCCAGCTTTCTACTTATTAAGCCAATGCCAGAAGTCTATCCCTTTCTTTTAAACAAAAAATAATACTTTTATATATTTTCCTCTGAGTGCACATTTGACCATATATCAATTTTTATATAAAAAATTGGCAATTATTTTTAAGTTAATGAGTCATTGTATCTTTTAACATTTAATCTTTATTAATAGTACCAAACTTCAGGTATAATTTTTTTTATTTTCATTTTTAATGCATAAACTTCATTATTAATTTATATTTTATTACATCATAATCAGAATATACAATATTTACAATATATTCTATTTGACTCACAATATTACCAATTTTTTAATGCTTGTTCACTAGATAATGAAAATTTGGATGCCCAAAGAAAGTGATTTTCAAATGGCATTGAGAAATTAACTGAAATTCAATATCAAAATAGTGCTAAAAGTAATTATCATTATTATACAACAGCTTAGTTGTAGGGTGAAGTCACAGTAAAGTATTGAGGTTTAGGGGGGAAAAGATTATTCTTTTATTCTAGAATATACATTGTGTATTAATATAACCTATATTCACAGGTGTTTTATGTAAATTGCATATATTGTTGATTATTATTGACGCTACCTGTTTTTAAAACTCTTAAGATGCCTATCCAATTGGACATTTTAATTTTATTACTATTCCTTAAATTTGTCCACATTAAACTTTTTGTATTTAATTTAATCCTGCCAAGGCCTTCTTGGATACTAATACTGTCATCCATAATACTATCTATTCCTTCCAGATTCATGTCATCTTCTATTTGGATAATTATGTTTTCATACAAGTCATTGATAAATGGTGATAAGTGTTTCACAGAACAGGATTGAGAAGAAAGCCTTATGTTCTGTCACTGGAAATGTCTTTTTTTAAATTGACACCCTTCTACAAATAAATGTTTGGATATGGCCATTTAATTTACTACAAATCTGCCGAACTATTATCTTAACCCAAAGCTACATGCTGCCATCTTTTCCACACATATGACAGAAATAATCTGGTTTAATGTCATTTTGAAATTAAGATATGTCTCATCTATTTCAGAATCCACCTAATAGTTTTTTTCTGAAATTATGCTTGTGATTTATATCTATCTTTGGAGACATTACTATAATAAATTTATTGTAAAAAGGGCTGAATTTATCACTCCCCTCTGTATGCATACCTTTTGAATTGTAACTTTACAGCTTCTTCAGTCAAGAGATGGACTCTTGTTTTTCCCACCCCTGAGTCTGAGCTGACCCTGTGACTGACTTGATTTGGCCAATGGAACATGGTGGAATAGCAATACAACAGATACACTCCTAGAGCTCAAGAAGGTCAAGCATTTTCACTGTTTCCTGGAATTCTTCCCCATCATGAGAACAAGCCCAGAATATCCACGTGGAAGATGAGACACCAAATGGAGGAGAGCAGAGTTGCTCAGCAGAGGTTATCTAGACCAACTGGCTAAAAACAGACAGGTCAGTGATCCCAAAGATCAGTTGAGCTGCCCATGTTATCAGAACAACCTATAGACTCATTTAAAAATAAAATGTTACCCAAAGTGATCTACAGATTCAGTGCAATCCCTATCAAAATTCCAACATTATTTTTCATAGCAATAGAAAAAAACAATCTTGAAATTCTTATGCAACCACAAAAGACCCCAGCTAGACTAAGAATTCTTGAGCAAAAAGAACAAAGCTAAAGGATTCACACTATCAAATTTGAAAACATACTATAAAGCTACAGTAATCAAAAGAGCATGATACTGCCATGAAAACAGACATATAGACCAATGGAACAGAATAAAGAGCCCAGAAATAAAACCATGCATTTACGGTCAATTGATTTTCAACAAAATGCCAAAAAAGTATAATGAGGAGGGAAAAGACAGTCTCTTATATAAATGGTATTGGAAAACTGGATATACATATGCAAAGGAATGAAATTAGACCCCCTTCTCACACTATATACAAAAATCAACTCAACATGGATTAAAGAGTGAAGCATAAGAACTAAAATTGTAAAACTATTAAAACAAACAAACATGAGGAAAAAGCTTCTTATTTGTCATTAATATTGTCAATGAATTTTTGGATATGATCCCAAAAGCATGAGAAAAAAAGCAAAAATAGGCAACTGCAATCACATCAAACTAAAAATTTTCTGCACAGCAAAGGGAGCAATCCACAGAGTAAAGTGACAACTTTCAGAATGGGAAAAAATATTTGCAAAATTTACATCTGATAATTAATACCCAATATAAACAAGAATCTCAAACAACTTAGTAGCAAAGAAAATAACCCATTTAAAAAATGGTCAAAGAAATATACATTTTTCAAAAGAAGACATAAAAATGGCCAAGAAATACTCAACATCACTAAACATCAGGAAACACAAATCAAAACCATAATAAGATATTACATCACACCTGTTAGAATGGCAGTGTTCAGCCTTAAAAAAGAAGGAAATCCTGTCAATTGTGACAACATGGATGAACCTGGAGGACATTAAGCTAAGTAAAATCAGCCAGACACAGAAAGACAAATACTGTATGATCTCACTTATATGTGGAATCTGTAAAGTCAAGCAGATAGTAGCAGAGAGTAGGATGGTGGCTATAGTTAATAATTAGAATATTATACACTTGAAATTTGCTAAAATAGATCTTAAATGTTCTTACATACCAACACACAAGAGATAACTATGTGAGGTGATGGACATGTAAATTAGCTTGATGTAGTAATCATTTTTCAATGCATTTATATTTCAAAATATTACATTGTACAATGCAAATATATATAATATTTATTTTTTAATTATATATCAGTAAAGCAGGAAAAATATAATAAGTGTTTATTGTATTAAGCCACTAAGTTGTGGTGGGTTTTTTAATCACCAATAGATAACTGATACATTATCCATTCTACTTTTTATGAAAATTTGAACAGTAATTTCCTGTGTATATTTGTCAACATATCTTCTAATTTTAGAATTATTCAAAAGTTATCTATAAGTTTATATTGACCTTATTAACACATTTATTACACTATGCTTGGGTTGACATATAAACTTTATCCAATTTTTTAATTCAGATTTATCAGTAGTGATAATATATCAAGAAAGATCATGTGGGAGCTTTAGTTGCTTCTAAATGAGTGCTGTGGACATAAGGTAGCAACAACATAAGTGCAGTATATTTGTTATTCTTGCTTTAGAGCATCTAATACACTTTGTGCACCATGAATTTCCACAATTATAATCACTCTGAGTCATATTTCGAAGATAAGGACACTGAATACATTGTCTGTTAGTGATTACTATTAAAATAAGTTTATGTTACTTGAGGAGATTTATTCGTGTTCTCTATCATTTAAAGTTATTCATTATTGTGTATTAATTTTCTAGATTGTCTAGTTGTTACCTTAAAAATAATATAAACTTTGGCCCTAAGTTGATGGGGCTGACAAAAAAAAAAAATCAGTCATCATGAGAAATAAGGGGACAGAGCGAAGTATCTAAGGAGCACAACTTCAGGAATCATCCATTCTTCCACTCTCAAGAAATCGGGGCAAGATGATTGGTGTCTCATGTAATTCTATATAGTTGACAGTGAGCCACACTGACAAAAGAATGTTTTGGGGGTGTTTTTTTGCTTAAATCCTTAGTGCATGGAGTTAGAATTTTTACTTGGTCATTTCGTTTGCTGAGGCAATCCATTAAGACAGATAAAATAACAACAGAAGTGTGGGTGTTTTCCAAAATAATGTCTAAAATTCAGAATGTTTTAAATGACTGAACTTTCGTTTGTGTGTTTGGGCATGGAGCTATCACTTCTATTTATTTTTGGTATAATAATTAATTTATTAAGTTTAAAGAACTACTAGGATGTTTTCTAAACATTTTAACATTATTTAGACAATTACTAAATAAAAAAATCCCAAAGGAAATAAACCGAATCTCTTAGACATTTAAAACTGACTACAAACAGTAAAATCCCCCTAAATATTTTTTATAAAATAATGACTTTATCAACCTTCCCTATAGTACATCAAATAATATAAAAAATAAAGCATTCATAACTATCAAATGACTCAAAACTTCTTGTTGTCTCTATATAACTTATAAAATAGTACCCAGAAACTCTGGAGGCTGGGCACAGTAATTTGTTCCTCCTACCCTCCAGGTAATTCTGATAATGATCATATTTCAAAACCACTGGTCTACATTCCTTCACCACTAACACATCTGTTTTCTCCTCCTTTTGTCCTTACCCAAGCTCTACCATGTATTTTCAGTTTACAGAAAAATTGAACCGTACTTCCCATATACCCCTTCAGCACATCATGATCAGTCTTTCAAAGTTGCGAAAGTATTTGGTAAAGTAGGATTTTGGTCAGGAACAAATGCATACTAAAGGTCACCTATATTATTATGAGAATTAGAGATTTCTAGTTATTTTGTTATTTTCCCGTGTTGATTTTCTCAAAGCCTATGGATGGAGTTCAATGGTTTCTCCAACTTCTGTCATTTAGAAGGGAAAATTGGCCAAATATATGTTTGTCAAGCATCTGCCCACATTGTCCTGTTTCTATTTATTTGAGCGCATAACTATATTGTCCATTGAAAACAAAGTTTCCATAGGGCATATTTTCACCTACAGCATCTACTGCTTGCATTTCCTAATGGAAAAGGGGTACATAATTGACCTAACATGTTTGTTAGACTGTACTTCTATTTTCTTCATTGTGGCTATTTAAAAGAATGTCTAACAAGAGTTAACAATGTGCCAATTTAAGATGTGATAGGAACTTAGTAAAATGACATCTCAAAAACTACTTTCTGATCAAGTGAATCATTGTGCACTGAACGGTCTAAGTAATCACAGTTATTACTAAACTCCAAATCTGAGTTATAGTAAATGCAGATGGAAATCACTTAGGTAAATGTAACTGGAGATTAAGACATGCATACTATATTTGAAGGAGTTTTCTCATTTCAAATTCAGGCTGCAAAATGTTTCCTTCATGTTCAGGTAAGTTTGATTTTCAGCACTCTATATTGAGTTGTCGGAAAAGTCATGACATATTTTTTCTACGTTTTTCATTGCAAAAATGCATCATGACTTTTTCGACAACCCAATATTTTTATACACTCAACCAAAAGTCCCATATACCCCTTCAACACATCAAGATCGGTCTTTCAAAGTTGCCAAAGTATTTGGTAAAGTAGTTTTGTGGTCAGGAACAAATGCATACTAAAGGCCACTTATATTATTATGAGAATTAGATTTCTAGTTATTTTGTTATTTTTCCATGTTTTCTCAAAGCCTGTGGATGGAGTTCAATGGTTTCTCTGACTTCTGTCATTTAGAAGGGGTAACTGATAATTTTATACACTGTGCAAATCAACTTATGAAATGGATACCCAGAATCCTATATGTACTTCTATACCTTAAAAATATGTCTGCCTAGGGCCAATAAAAGTATTTGGCTGAAACTGAAATTCCAAATTATTATTACATTCAAATCTCTTTCTGGAGATATAAGGTAATATCCAGATATACATCCAGAAAGATGTTTGAATTAATCCTAATATGTATGTATACATATTATATATGTACATATACATTTAAATACATAAATCTGTATATGTTATATATTTATTCATTGTAAAACTTTCATTTAAATAGAAGTAATTGATGGATTTTTAAATTAACTTTAATTTCTATTTTTTTTTAATTTTAAGCCATAATTGCCTTGTGTTTATGGAATTCTTTGACTATATTTTAATGGAGCATATAGTAATGTAGAGAATTTAGCTATTCCGTACAACTGAAGATTTAAATTTATAGCTTTTCAACTATATATACTCCTATTTCCCCAAAATGCTATATATTATTTAACATCTCTATTTTTTTTAGCATAAGATGTGTAAAGTTGTTTAAATTTTTTGATGGTTTTGATGGACTAGGTTCTTCTATCAATTTTCTGTCAGGGCTAATCTCTATATATCTGCCCTTCTGTGCTCTTCTCTCTATGACAAGAGGCTAGAAACTGGGATATTTATTGTATTTCCCAGGCTTTGTTATTAGTCAGCTGGTTTCTGTTTCAGTTCTGCCAAAGGGATGAACTGGCTAGAGATCAGAAGGCAAGGTGAAGATGAAAAGTGGTTTGTTTCTGGTTCTTGCAATGGCTTCAGGGAAAATACTGTAAGCTACTAGGGGCTCCAGGAACACTGGTGATTCCAACAGTGACAGATGGTCCCTCCCGACCTAAGGCTATGGAAATGCCTTCAGCAGTGTAAGTGACAGCAGCAGCTGGTGTCAATTCCTGCATGTTGACTCTAGAAGTTCTATGCTTTTATTCTCCTCAGTTCAAACTCCTTTCTACAGTGTGCTCATCCAGCCCTCCCAACACCTTTAAAAACAGCTTTCTTTATGAGCACTTCCTCTAGTTGAAACATCTAGAAGAGTTTCTCTTTTCTGGACTAAAAAATAACCTATAAATGGGGAAAACTTGGCTTTTTCATTGGGACATAGAAGGTAAGACTGATGGGTGTATAGAGATCTCTCACACTGTGTCCAATATGGTAAATATTTTTTGGTATCTCAAGTCCAAGTTATTTACTGCCCTATAAATAGCATCCAGGGCCCTTCCTATTATACATACCACACATTAATTTAAGTGTCCATTTATTTGCCTTAGTCTCCTACTAGATCAAGGTTGTCAAAGTTTTTTTTTTTCTGTAAAGTTCCAGATAGTAATTATTTTAGGCTTTCTGGGTTATGAGGTCTCTGCACAATTACTCAGCTCTGTCAGTATAGCATGAAAACAGCAATAGACAATAAGAATGGCTGTATTCCAATAAAATTTTATTTACCAAACAGTCAGTGAGGAGATTGGGCCCATGAGTTGTAGTTTCTGACCCATGTACTAGATGGTTGGTTAAATATGTCCATTCTTATTCACAATGTAGCCTCAAATAGAATAGCCCCTGGCCAATGGTAAACATGCCAAATAGGTTGGCTGCATTTAATCTGTATTCTGTATAGAACGTGATTGAACTTCCAATAAAACAAACAAACAAACAAACAAACAAACAAACATATAATCAGTGGTTTAAATAAGGTAAAAGCTTATTTCTTTATCACGTAGGAGAATTCTGGAGGTAGGCAACTCAAAATTGGTATGGCAGCTTCACTGTTCTCAATGTTTTAAGTCACTGGTTTCCAGCTATATACTCTACCATCCTCAACACGTGTCTTTCATTCTCAGAGGGACTTCATTTATGCATGAATGAAGAAGGAAGTTCATTTAAGGAGACCTCCTGAAAGTCTGATATATGACCAATTACATGAAATTTTCCAGAACTTAATCACATTTTACTATAAGGGAAGATGAGAAACGTGGTTATTTAGCAAAGAGTATTAGCATCAGCTAAAAATTGCAGTCCAATTTCAAAGATAAAAAGAGAAATTAGATGTTGGCATTTAGCATGTTCATTGATACCTGTTATTGGAGGTTGCTTGATATTTTGTTCCAATACTCATATTTATGTCTATATCTATATCTATGTCAGAAAACAAAGCCCAAATATCATCTACCTGGAATGGCTGAAATGTGGAACTAACAAATGTCTTTCATAATGTTCCTTCTCACATTATAATTCTATTAGTTCATAGAAAAAAGACTCAAAGTTTCAAAACTTTCATTTTTGAGTGACACCAGAAGTTCACAAGTAAATGACCTCCCTAAATTTTTCAGTTCATGATTAATGTGCTTGCATTTACTTGAATCTTTCATTCTACACTTCAGAAAGACAAATAATGTTTGTGTTAGGCCAGCCCCACCCACAATTTCTAAAGCAACTGTTTTTGTGCATGAAAGGCAGCCTGAAACATGCATAATTACAAATATTTACATGTGTTTCCAATCTCTAAGCCACAGAACAGAATACTTTTGTACTGGGACTTACACAGTTGTCCCATTTGTTTGTTTATGTATTGGTTCTTGAATTGAACATAAACATGCACAATAACAACCATTTTCTATATCTAATATCTGTCAGACTGAGGGGTTAGCACACAGGAAGATATTTTGGTCTTCTTTATGAAGAATGGATATTTGATCTTCACCAGAAGAGTTCCGGTGTTGAAGGTTTAAAAAATAAAAACTTGTTAAACCTAATTTGTTTTAATTAATGAGTCCCTTTATTTTTCCTATAAAATTTTGTGGGTCTTTTTTCCCCATTTATACTGTATTGGAAAAATATGGATCTCTATCTATCATCTATCTATCTATCTATCTATCTATCTATCTATCTATCTATCTATGTTTGTGAACGTAGACCTTACTCATTAATCATGAATTTGCTTTATTTTTGATATTATTTCAATAATCAAATGTTATATATTATAATTCCTTTATTTGAAAATAGAAACACTTAAATCTTCCATTTGTTACCTCACCATTTTTATCATGGTGCCCTTATCTAATTTTGGGAATCTAAGACCTTAGAATGTTGATTTTATTGTTAGTTCACTAATGCTTTTTTCATGTTAGTCTATTAGAAGGAAAACAACTATTTTATAATGTTTATCATTGGATTCATTTTTATTCCTCTTCCATTCTCCAACATTTGACATTTATAAATAAACTACTGCCCTTTATCTTGGGAAGATATTATAGAAATAGCAGTGCTCCTCTAAATGTAGGGTACAGAATAATCACACATGGGGCTTATAAAAACACAGATTCCCAGTCTTTGTTTCTAGAGGTTCTGATTCAGTAGATATGAGATTTTGCTAAGAAATCTGCATTTTTAAATAGGCAGCGGTCTGTGGTTCATGCTTTTTGGATAATGGGACAAGTATGTTTTAAGTAGGTTTGACTACCTCTGTTCATATCATTTTCTTCATGTGAAGTATGGTATGAGGGTATGTGTGTGTGTGGGGGGGGGGTGTTTCCATTGGAGTGGTTTTGTTTGTTTGTGTTTCTCCTTCTTTCTAAATTAGCATCTTTGATTTCTTGGGCTACTGCTCTGAAACATCTCCCCACTCTTTGCCTCCCCTTCACCCCAGTCGACCTAGTTTGCACTGGGCAATGTGAGTACTAAAGTTCTTTCCTCAGGGCTGTTATGTTTTCCACCTAGAAGTTGTGGTAAAATTGGGATATTGGTGGAATACAGTGAAGCTGAATTGCTTTTCATTAGATTCCAGTGTTGTACTATTACTTTATATCTATGCCATGGTTGTTCCCAACTTTGTAGCCCATTTCACAGACTTAGTTCCCTAGGGATATTTTAATAGCCTGGGAAACTGCAGAGGCATCATGTCTTTTCTTTTTCAGGAAGTGTGTCAGTATTTTTATATAATGAGATTCCATATAGTTTTCAAAAGCCATTCATACCTTTATCTTTACTCATCTAAATGCTATAGAAAAATTAACATGTTCAGCTATTTGCTGACAATGCTATATGTTCTAGGGTTTTATAGAATTATCATAAAAACTTAAAGGCTTACTCTCATCCTAGTATAATATTGTTTACAAATCAGTTAACTATTGAAAGCCCATATTCCTTTGTGTATATCAGATTACCAAGAGGATTATGATTATTGTCTCAAAAGTACTTGATTTCAACTTTGAGTGTTGTGATTTGTTTGGTAGTCATGCGTGCTATGTGAGTTCTTTCTTAGCCATAACTTCATGAGAATTCTCATTAGTTTTGAATGTTTCCAAATATAACCAGTATAAATTGTTCCGTGATACTAAGATATCAAAAACATGACTCAAGATAAGAAGAGAATTTTAAAATTTGAGTCAATATCCCTAACCCCCGACTACCAGGCTAAGGGAACATAAAATAACAGTTATTTGGGGAAATCCACTCCCCTTACTATGTCCAAAAAAATTTGGGGAAACAAAGGTGCTCCTTAGGCCGGCTAAGTGTCTCAGTTGGTTAAGAGCTCACTCAAGAATGCGAGCTCTGAGCAACAGCAGTTCGAGTCCCGGCCCGAGCTGAGCTGCCACTGAACTGCCAACAGGTGACAGGATGGCTCAGCTAAAAAAAAAAAAAAAAAGTGCTCCTTAGATTGCCACACTGCTGTTTCTCCTTGTCTTGGGCTAAGGGAGGAAGTGATCGTCTCTTAAGGAGCTGTGCTCAGGATTTCAAGGTGGTACCTGACTGCTGGCAAAGGCAGCTATGGCCTACGGCATAGAGAGAGAAGGGGAAGAGGACGTGATTTGGGGAATATATACTGCAACTTAGGGAAGCAAGTTACAAAAATAATAGAGAAAATGTCTATACCTATAAGCATAGAAAATAAATTGAGTCCCGAGGTCTTGCTACAGGCATTTCTGTAATAGAATCAGCAAACTATAATCTAAAACTGCAAAAACGAATAGCATAAAAAATATTACCTTGAAGGACGTCACCATTCTTCAAAACTGCCAACCAAGAGACCTAGGAAAATATCTCCTGGAAACCAGCTAATAGATTGTCCTCAATTATGTATACTGAGAACTTTACCTATACTGCTCCAAATGATGAATAAAAATAAAAATAAAAGGAACAATAAATATTTACCCTCAGGTAAGCAAACACTTGAAAATGATAAGTGACATTGCTCAAGGACACAATTTCCATTGAAAAATTAATGTTTTATATTCGGGCTGGTATGAACTCTTTTAAGACTTCTAACTCCTGCTTATTAAAATCATGTCTGGCAGAGCTGCCTGGAGATGTCTGCAGTAACACCCTCAGCAACAACCTCACTGGCTCCCCAGCACTCAGCAGGTGTACCAGAATTCCCCTGTCTCATGTGCACTTTATATGTTGGCATGAGATATCTCCAGGCTGTATTTGAGGAATCCAGGTACAGGGCTAAACCCTCTGTGTGATCTTGCATGCCTGACCACAGGCAATTACAAGGCTCTGCCTGGCAGGCTTCAGGGTAGGAGGAAGCTGTCCTCCCCACACAAATCTTGGTGTGTGGTCAGTGCATTGCAATTTTCTGGAGGTAGTTGCAATCAAGTTTTCATGCTTATGTGCATATCCTGCGCTCCTTGGCCGGGTACTTTCCTTTGGAGGCCTCTTTATTGGAAAGTCTTGACTAAGACACTTTTCTCACTCAGTCCTTCTCTCCTCCTAGCATTTCCTCTCTCCCTCCCACAGCCTTGTGGGTCCATGAAACAACAGGCGACTTTCACTGAGGGATCATCAGCAGTGAGAGTGGCCCCCTACGTGTGCTGATCCACCTGACCTATGCCTATTGGAAAAAAGATGGCGTATTAGAGAGCTGGTGCCTAGTTTTGACTCTTACTTACACTATCTCAATAAGTGAATAAAGTTTTGATTATTACCTTCAGTTTGGCTTGCTGTCCTAATTGACCACCTAGAAACCTAGCAGCTTGACTGTAGTGTGAAACACACAGGTCTCTTCCCAGTGATGTGGAGATTAACAAAATAGCTGGGGAAAAGTGTTAGTAGGAAATGTTCCCCCTCTTTATCCAACCAGCGATTAACATATCCAATCAAATTTTTATCTAGACTGAGGCTGGCCAACTGCTCACGATATAATTACTTCAGAATGTGAGGTTTATACTTAAAAGAGAAAAGGTAAGACTAGCATGTGTCTACAAAGTGTATATTCCTTTGATGCATATTCTACTTTCTTGTGAATATCAGGCCACTCTCACTGAATTCCCCTGAAGAAATTAAGCCAGGGCTTCATATTGTGGCTTACAGGGACCAAGTAGCTAGAGGGAGAGAGTACACATAATATTCTCCTACTAGCATGAGAGAGCTACAACAATTTTCCCTTCAGTGCTGTGGTTTACACCTGGTAGCTCAAGCTAGCAGCTGGAACTGAGAGGAGAGAATTGGGGGAAAAAGAGGAAAAGAAGCAGGGAGAAAAGTGGATTCTTTGGAGTTTCTCTGAATTAGCTTTAAAAAATACAGTTGGCTACTGAGGGGTCTCAACTCAGTTTTGCAAGTCATCTGTACAAGACCTTTAACAATCTGAGTTCTCATGACAGACGCATACTGCCAGGCAAATTGTGCACTTCCCAAAACTAGGGCATTGTTCATATTGACACATCTCAAATTTAATGGGCATACAAATCCCCTGGGATCTTGTTAAAAATGCAGATTCTAAGTCAGTAGGTCTGGGTTGGAATCTGAAATTCTGTACTTCTCACAAGCTCCCAGAATTGATATCACTGCTGCCATTTGAAGGCTATAGACTATGATGGAAAGGGACCCCTGGACTTGAGCACTGTACAACCTGCACAGATATTCACAATGGCCTAGTCTTCAGCACTTGAGATACTGCAAACCATAAACTTTTCATAAACTTATTTTAACCACCAGAGGAAAAATGCAAAGCAAAAATTTCCTCCCTTTCACCTACCACGTTCTTCCTACCAGTCTTCCAAAATCCAGCTCCTTGCTAGCCCAATTTGTTACTCTTTTACTGCTCTCACTCCTCGAAGAGACCAAGTGACTCACACTTATGAAATCAGGTTACAGATGTAATATTGAGGCCTGCTCAGGTACTGTGGTGGCTACCTGCTTAGCTCTTTATCCTTGCCTGGCATAAAGTATAGTGTTTTAGTGTCCTGGACCTAATATTCTACAATTGACAATCAAGACATTAAAAAAAAAAAGTAACTCAAAAGCTAGGAAAGGCTCAATTTAATAGAGCTACAGTACAGGCTTTTTCTTCCAGTCATGATGGAGCAAAGAAATCAAATTGATTATCCAACCTTACACAATTAAA
The DNA here is from genome assembly GCF_001890085.2 of Hipposideros armiger. Lineage (NCBI taxonomy): Eukaryota > Metazoa > Chordata > Mammalia > Chiroptera > Hipposideridae > Hipposideros > Hipposideros armiger. The sequence goes on from NW_017732227.1 coordinate 516,840, forward strand.
AACATGAACAAAATACATGAAACAATGGTTTTCAGATATTAGATTACAGGTCAGTCATCCTAGGGGGAAAAAAAAAAGCAACAAGAGCCCTATGACTGTCCAAGTTTCAGAGAGAGAGTTAAGTATCTGAGGAGGCAAAACATTAAGAATTAAAAAGATAGAGCACAGGTGAGCAGACTTACACAGAGAGCTCTGGAGATGTGAAGCAGATTTTCCTTGAATCAGCTGAGTACTAATCAACAAATGCATTGAGGCTGGAGAAAGGAGGAGGCAGAACAACTACTGAGGCTCACATAGGGTTAGTAATATTGGGCTGTCAGAAAAGTATGACACATTTTTGCTGTGAAAAACATAGAAAAAATATGTCATGACTTTTCCGACAGCCCAATTGATAATGTTTTTAAGAACGAAAGAGGAGATGGCAGCATCAGGCAAAGTACTCAGAAAGATATTGCTTCTGTAATGGGGGCAAATAAGTTTAGACTAAATATTACTCTGATCCTGCATAAAATAGTATTAAAAATTAGTCTCAGAAGAATCAAACTGTTTTCAAGTAGCTTATATGTGTTTTTAAACAAAGACAAAAACTATTTAAAAGACTATAAAAACAACAAAAAAACAAAAACCACCTAACACATGCAAATACATTTCACAATTCTTGGCATCCTATGAAAAATTATCAATCCTGCAAAGAATCAGAAGGGTACAACCCATATGACAAAAGAAAAAAAAATAAACAGAAATGAACCCAGAGAGATCTAAGATGGCAGAGTAGATAAACACCATGCCTGCCTCCTCCCTTGAACACATTAAAATTACAACTAAACTATAGAACAACCAACCTAGAGACCATCTGAAATCTAGCCAAACAGAAGCCCTATAACTAAAAATATAAAGAGGAAGCCACTGGTAGTAATGGCGGAGATGCCAAATGGGCTGAAAACCTTCCTGTGGCGGCTGAGAATCAGGAGGAATATCTTGGCCACAGAGGCTCCTCCAGAGGAGTGGAGGGACCTCGGGTCCCCACACCAGATTCCCCAACCTGGAGTACTGGTGCTAGGAAGAGAAGCCCCCACAACATCTGGCTGTGAAAAACCATGGCGATTTCAACCATCCAGATGGGATAGGAAGGCTTTGGGGAAACCCAGACATCATCTTACATGGCCCATGCACAGATTCACTTGCTCTCAGGCACTCACCTTAGGCTCCAGCAAAGGTACGGTGACTCGAGGGACATATGGCGGAGTGCAGACTGAGGTGTGTGGCTGTAGAGAGAGGACTGGAGGCCAGTCAGCATTTTCCCTGTGGGAGGTCCTCCTTCCATGCAGCTTACAGGCAAGTGCCATCTTTCCTGTGTTGAGCCCGCCCCCTCTGGCCAAATCTGAATCTGATTGGCCTGGTGAGCTCCACTGCTCTTCCTGCTGACTCACTGGAACCCCACGGCCCCACCTAACTCCCCCAGCAAAGGACTCACTTTCTCCGAGATCAGCCAGTCCTCCCACATTGTACTCGTTCTTGGAAAACTATTGGGGTCCACAGGCCCCTGGCCGGTGGCGACTGGTCCTGGTGTGCTCTGAGACTTTTGCTGAGTCATTCCAGGTTCAGCACTGGCACCAAATCAGAGTCTACATAACCTGGTGACCACAATTCTTCCCCCTCTATTAACTCCCTGAGACCCTGCCTCACCCAAATCACATACCACATGAGGCTCTATCAGTAGCTGAACCTTAAGTAGCTGAGCCGGCAGGTGGCAGCAGGCCTCCTGGTGTCCTGGTTTTTTGTGGAGCTACCCCAAGCCCAGTACTGGTGCCAGACTTCCTCGTTTCACAGCCTAGCCTCTTCTACAAGCCTCCAAGTTTAGCACAGGCAGTGAAAACCTTCAGATCGTTTTGTAGCTCCTACCAGGTAGCCCCCGCCAGTCACAGGCACTGGCAGTGGAAAAAGTGCAGGGGAATGATTCGGCAATATTTTATGTCGGAAGGGAGGGATAAGAATTCTGTTCTTCCTTTGATATTTGCATATTGTCCTTCCTGTTAGATTTTATTATATTCATTGTGTCCGTTCTTTGTATTCTGCTCCATTTGGATCAAGAAACACTGAATGCACACAGCACAAAATTGTTATAGTTCTCAAGAAATACTAATAAATGAAACAAAAGTCTTCCTCCCCAAAGTACATTCTAGAATTTTACACACTTTTTCTTAAATATTTTAACAAGTGAATCTAACAGTATCTACATGTGATAACATTTTTATAAGGGAAAAACTATAATAAGCTAGCTTTTATTTTTTAAAAGACCTCTTTTTTTCTGCCTCATATCTGCTGAAGTATAATTTTCAGACAGGTAAAGCTGTGACTCTCATGCTAATATAAAATGAACACTTGTCAAAGATTTTATTTAACTCACTAATTAGTGAGAGAAACAGTAAACTGTTAAATCAATTCAATGAGAATTCTAGAGATTTATATTCTGTACAAAATTTATTTGCATGCCATGAGCAAGAATCATTTACATTGCAATGTAATGCAATTTCAGGATACAGATGCATGACTTCAGTTTTCTCCAAGTTAACTTCTATCCTTCCAAGGTGATACTCCTATAGAATCAAGTCATCTCAGGGGGTCAGTTATACCATGTCTAGCATTCCATTCAAAGTACACCCAGTGATCTCTGAACATTTCAAAGCCTCACACAGATTTCTAACTAAACATATTTGCCATTATATTAGTGCTGTTAAGATTTTGCTAAAACTCATTAAAGCGTCATACGTAATTGGAAAAAATTTATATTTTATGATATTTAAATTGATTTCTCATGAAATTGAATCTCAGTGAAGATAAAATAAGGTGAATTCAAAGAGAAGTGTTAACAATTACTTTAAAATTGTAATTAACTTGTAAAACTTGTAACATACAGATTGTCAAACAAATTGGACTGTGACTCCATCTGAAATACCGTATTTCCACATGTATAAGACACACCTTTTTGAAAAATTTGGGGTCTAAAAACTGGGTGCGTCTTATACAGTGGTTGTAGATTTTTTTACTTTCATTTCCCACTTTTTCGCGCTTGCTGTCTTTGC
>NW_017732227.1:520332-521897 GCF_001890085.2 Hipposideros armiger
AATTTCGGGCCCCCAAATTAAGGTGCATCTTATACATGGGAGCATCTTATACATGGGGAAATATGGTATTATATATTGATGTCTGGAAGATAAAGATATTTAACTGCTCACCCAAATTAGAATTATATTAGCTAATTTGAAAGAAGGCAAGGAAAAATTTATTCATTAAATTATAATCACTTCCCACATCTCAAGGTAATATATCAAAAAGGAACTGTAATGCTTATCTCTTATTTTGCCTCAATGGTTTTTCCATATATTTTTTTTACAGGTCAATAACTAGAGCATCAAAGTGATTCTTCAGTTTCCTGAGATATGTTTTTTTTTAATGAAAACCTAGTGATTTAAGTACTATAAAAATAATGCATTTTGAAATTGATGTTTTCTCTTTAAAATTATAAATGTAAATGTAAATACTTAGGATTAAAAAAACTGAATTGTCTCTTTCTAACACTTGCTTTTGTTATTCTTGGTAGCTCTTAATACATATCACCAGTCCTATGTCAACATCTAAATGAGAGAAAAATCTTAGGTTTAGTTTTTTATTACTCTTATTTTATTTCTGACTATTTTAAATATAGCTGCAACCTGTAGTTTTGCTAAATTTCTATGTTGCTAAATTATTTATGTTTATATTTTTTCTGTACCATTCAATGAGGGTGTCAGAGTACAAAATACAATTTCACCCTTTAATGTGTTGCTTTAATGCATACTCAAAGAATCTATTAGTATCACTTTATCTGTATCTCCCCCACATCAAGTTCCATGCAGACCTTACAATGAGATGGAGTTAATCCACCTTGTTCTAACACGAAGCACAAAGAATCTTTTTCACAGGTAATTAAAGTGACAGAAACATATATAACTCTCGTCTCAACCTCTTTGGGATGCACCTTGTAAATTGCTTTCTCTGGCACCTCTTTGCCAACTTGCTTCTCTGCTCTGCGACTACAGAGCGGTTTCATTTCAAGTCACGGATTCTGGCTACCAACCAAGCTGGCAAATGAAAAATAACTCAGCCAGGGCCATTTCACCCACCAGTGATCTTTGTCTGTGAGATAATTCCTCCCTGAGGTTTCTTTTCTCCACAACTGTGTTCTTTGAGGGCTGACACAGGGCAGCAGGCCGGTGCCACTGTCTCAGGTTTCAATTAAGACATGTGGAGATATCAAAGAAGTCAGAGCAGGCCTCCACAACAATGCCTCGCGTTGGTTTTCTGTTCTAGTTCAGAGATGGCAAGATGCTTGAAAAAAATGGAGCTCATTAATCCTCACAACAGACTCGGGAGGTCGGGAGGACAGAAAGGAAGCCAGCAACAGGATCAGGTTTGAATGGTCTCTCTGTTGGTTGTGTACGTTTGGAACTGACTGTGAAATCTATGTGGACGTACTGAACCCTCTGGTTAACCTCATGGTGCAAATACGTTGATCAAAGGCACTCTGTCAGTATCTGATTAAGAGCCATGTAAGAGCACTGAAGACATTTCCTTCTGGTGAACAACTCTGATTACAGGGGGCTCCTGGAGTGAGCTTTCCTGTACGCAGTCAAGCAGGTCCCTTTCCCAA
>NW_017732227.1:525238-530549 GCF_001890085.2 Hipposideros armiger
GATAGAAGTTTGACCTATGGAAGTAAAAAATATGTGTATGATCACTGCCACACCTGGGTTACATTATCTATTTCTACATTCATCTTTTTTTACTCCATATTGAATTTCCTGCAGTTACCATCACTGATGGAATAGTTAGTATTACAACTTCCTTGGGTCTCTTCAAGACTCTTGAAAACTTACTTCCAGTTGACACTTTACTTATCCCCATAATCTCAGAGGTTTACCCATTTGGCTGTACTGCAAATATTATGGCAATTTAATGGAAGCCATTCAAATTTCTTACCAACTTTTCAAATGCATTTTCAACCTTATAAATTTTGCTGACTCTTACCTACCTCTGTGAAAATACACTTGTCTTTCCTTCCAAAAAGAGAAAACAAAATAAAAATTAAAGCATTAAGATTTCTCTTTGTTATTTGTCACTATCATAAATTTAATTCTATTTTTTCTTCTTCTTACAACAAACATAACAAAAACATTATTTTCATGTAGTCAGAATTTCCGCAAGTTTCAGCTTTTAGTGATTTTACCTCAAAAACATGTTTGTAACACTTTTATGTCACTATCTCACAGATATTGCTTCCTAATCCTAAGATTCACAGCCTTACAACTGTAAGATCATAAGGGAAATCTCATTTAATTTTTTTTACCAGAAAACCTCTATGAAGTAGATATTATTATCTTCTTATCTTGTAATTTAAGATGTCAAAGATAAGTAACTTGTCCAACATAGCTCTATGTGTACGTAAAGCAAAAATTTAATCTCAATTTATCTTGTTCTAGATCTCACACACTTCATTAGTTCATGAAGTCCACCAAAAAGAAAATTTTTTTCAACAATCTACCAATCATAATTCACTGCAAAATAAACATTATGTAACAATATATTACAATGACAAAATATTTAATCTTAAATTACAGTAATAAAAGTGTAGTGTCACTATCAAAGGAGCAAAAATATATTAACCTCTGCACTTTTAGTTGGTCAAACAACTTTGGCAGGTTTTTAAGAGGATGCTAATAAACAGGCGCTAAATTAGTGATAGTGAGAATGATGTAAGACCTAATATCATGTCATATGAAGAATGTGTTGAGGGGCTGAAAACATATACCAAAGAAGTATAGACAGAGAAAGGCATTTTGCAAGTACCCAAGGATGAGAGGTTAAATTTGATATAAATACTTTCAGGAGAGAGAAAGAGGGCCAAGAACAAGGAGATACGGAAAAGCAAATTTTTCTCAAAACTAACAAAAGCTGGATGGCTAATTAAAGCATGATGTAGACTAAAGTCTTTTCCTGAAACAAGTTTGTCATGTAATTTAAAATAATTCCCTTCTAATAGATAAAGCATGACTACAATAACAAATCATAACAGTTACAAAAAGATATGTACTACATAGAACTTTCCTTTCCACTGTACCCCTCCCCAGGCCCTAGGCCCATTCCTGAAAGAGTTACCTATGTTACCAATTTCTTTATTGCTCCAGAGACATTCTGTCTCTATACAAGCATTTTATGTAATTGGCAGGATACTCCACAGACTTTTCTGAACCTTCTCTTTTCACTTGCAGATAATTCCATACCAGGACTTAAGACATGTCTTATCTCTCTTAGTAGTTCCACAGCGTTTCCTCTAATATATGAAGTATAATGTATTGGACCAGTGTCCTATTATAATCATATGGGTGTTTTCAGTCTTGTTCTCTAATAAACATAAAAAAATGTTTTGCTTATATCTGAGTCTTTATTAGAATATCTGTAGGATAAATTCCTAACCATGAAATTTCCCAGTTAAAGAGAATGTGCATTTTAAAGTTTGATATTTTTCCCAAAAGAAATTTACATTTTTACACAAAAAAATGTGCAATTTAAATTTTCATAAAAATGTAGTTTTTGTTTCATTTCTCAACATGAAGTTAAGCTTCTCTTCATATTTTAAAGTTTCATTTGTATTTTATTTTACTGTAACTTTTGTTTTAATGCCTTATGCTATTTTGTTAATAACTTGTTGATCTTTTCCCTTTCAATTTGCAGGAGCACTTTATATGTTAAGTAAATAATAAGAATTGAAATGTCAAAATCATAGCAAGTTTTCAAAAATTCTCTGTTTTTTTATTTATTCATGCCATTTATATACATTTTTTTATTAAGTTAAATTCATCAAGCATTTCTCATGATTTCTAGTTTGATACCAAGTTAAGTAATTCTACCTCCACATCCTAATTGTATAAAACACTATCCTATATTTTCTTTGAGTGTATTTGGGTTCATTTTTCAAAGTGTTTAAACATTAGTTCATGAGAACATTTTTGCTATAAGGAGTCAGGTACAGACCTAAATATTTCTCAGATAGTTGCTCAGTTGCTTAAAATGTTATCAATCATTCTATCTTTTCCTCATTGATATGTAGTGATACCTTTACTGTGTAATCTATTCCTTTATATATATTGCTTCAATTCATGTGTCAGAATCTACCATGGTATTTCAAATATTGTTTGGGTTAGTTTTGCCCAAATATTTTAATTTTTTTCAGATTTCTGGTAACTATGATTACATATTTTTTCCTCATATGAACTACAGAATCAACTTAGATTAAAAATAAAGCTACTTGTAAATTTGTTTGAATTAATCTAAAGTTTTAGATTAGCCATCAGCAAATTCCAACCCATGGGCCAAATCTGACCCTTTACCTGTCTTTAAAAATGAAATTTTATGGGACACGGCCACATCTATTCATTTAGGGACTATTTATGGTTATTTTTGTGCTATGACAGAAGACGTAAGTAGTTGTGATTGAAACTATTCAAAATATAAAACCACAAATATTTAATGTCTGGACCTATACAGAAAAAGTTTGTTGATCTCTGTTGTAGATTAATGTGTCCGAATTTTCAAGGTAATCACCATAGCTCCCTGGCTTAACATAATAAAATTGTATTTCTTGTGTCTAATATTCATTCAACAGGAATTCAACAAGGATTGTGGTGGGGTNGACAAATTATAAATGCTGCATGCGTCACCGTAGTTTTTAATGTCTGATAAGAACGGTAAAGCTAAGACTGGAATGAGAATCAAAACATGTTTGTTGACTTTCCAGTACTAAACATGTGTACATAATATTTTGAAATACATGTGAGGTGTTTATTCCAACTGTTTTGAACATTTTATATGACTTAATGCCTATTAGAAGAGGATTGATAGCCAGGGGACTAGTTAATTACAGAAAATCTTCTGTTGTTAATGATCAGTTACATAGAGTAAGGCATCAAAACACAGATACCTGAAAATATCGGACTTCTAAATTCATGGCTTCACCTATTATCACAGAGTGTTTTAGAGGGCAATAACAGGTATTGTATACTCTATAAAATATTATAATAAGCTTTTACTCATTATTTCCACGTTTATTTGAGAGGGGTAGAATTCTTTGAGAGATAATTTTAAATTTTAACATTATGTTGAAAGTCAACATTAAACATTAGTAGCCAAGAAAATTAATAATTCCATTTGTCCTGATCCCTCGGCTCCACGCAGCAAAATTCACATAGAAACTTAATCTATGGAACTATTTGTATATTGATTCTATTTATATAAGTCTCTCTAGGCTCTCTGATGAAGGGAATCATGGAAATAGTCCTTTGAATAATAGTAGTAGTAGTAATAGAAGTAGTAGTAGTGATAGTGGATCCTTAAACAGACCTGGACTTAAAGACTGATTCAGGCTGTTGGAAAGAAATCTTCATAAGCCAGAAATCTCCCTCTGGGATAGCGCCGGATGTGGACATCTTGTCCCGTTTCAGTTAGGAAGGCGAAAACAGCTGCAGAGAAGGTCACACACTACTAGCACACACCTTTGCCCTTTGGAGATTTGGTCAGACTTTTTAGACAGGTAAGTGTAATTCCCAGGGAGGAGAATATGTGGAGAGGTCAAAATAGGCAAAGTCACTGAGAAGCCATATCTTACTTGCAGGTAAAAGTTTTTCCTTTTAGCCTGAAGGGCCAAGACTCTCAAAAAAGCTGAATGAGCTCAGTGGTAATGGTTTAGGATAGCAGCAAATAAACCATCCCAGAGCCTGGGGGAAAGGGAAATACAGATTATGGGGAATGCCCCTCCATAGTGATAAAAGAGTGAGGGTTGCAAATAGCACTCAGAGATTACCACCCTAAAGAAGGGGTCGGGGAATCCAACTTCCAGGAATCAATTTAGAGAGGACTGCTGACGAGTGCCTCCATGATGGAAGTTGAACCTTGGCTATGTCTTAAGTCTGATATTGCCTGGCAAACAGCTGTATGTACACATACAATTAAGTTTGTAAATGATACTAGTGCTATATTTTTCACCCATTCATCTTCCCATCATAATCTTTATTGTTCCCCCCAACCCTCTCTACAACTCTACCTATTACTTCAGCTATATAACAATATTTTTCAGAACTCCAAGTCTTTCAAGAATAATTTGTGTTAAAGCCTCAAGTTTTTATTTTTTATTCAGTCCATGTGTAAGCCTTAAAAGAAACAAATGGATTTTCTCTTAATTCAATTCATCCATGAAAACAATAATTATTGCTACTTTATATACACAGTCCCCAGATACCAAAGATATAAGGTTACTCCTTATTTATTCTTGCTAATATAGATGGTTCAAAGCTATTGTCACACTGCTGTCACTTAATGACCTTTTTTAATGACATTCTTTGTGTCTGTTCATAGCAATGGCATCTCTGATTCATTATAGTCAGCAGCAAGAACACTCCTATTAATTGATTACAGCTTTCCCAGTTTTCCTTTTTACAACTTATGTTTTGACTTCCCATCATTCTCTGATTACCAACCACAAAAATGAGTCATTAAAAATATTCCTATTTTCTATATATCATATATCTCCTAGAATACTCACATTTCTTCTGTTTAATTGATCTCTTTAACCAACCTGGCCGTGTACACATGTGCTAGGTAAGTCCTAGGCCCCATCTTCCATTTTTGTTCATCAGAGACTTCCTAGAATAAAGAAAAAAAAAAAAGGAGGGAGGAAGAAATCAGCAACTGGAATCATTACAAGTTCATTTCATCTAGTCTACAAAATATGTCATCAGTAACCCAATCCATGTCCATTTTTGGTGAAACACAACATTTCAATAATTTAATTAAAATTGTGGCATAAGAGTTGGTTCCAATCTCTTTGTGCCACAAGGAAAATAAATAAGGGAAAACAATGACAATCCATCTGGCTTTTCTTGTAATTCATTGTGGTTCAAGAAATAATGCTTCATACCAGACTAATGTTTGAGGCAATGCTTCCAAATGATG
>NW_017732227.1:534507-535591 GCF_001890085.2 Hipposideros armiger
TTTTATATAAGCAAGTACAGTACACTACATTTCTTTTTTATTGGTTTTGATCTTTACACTAATGGCTTTGTCCCCTGGACAAGATTCTGTCTATAATCTATGACATACTGGAAAAAAAAAAGCCCAACCAAAAATGTATTAATATTAAAAAATATAATTTTTGAGAACACAATAGGTTTTAAACTAATATAAGAGGTAATTCCAAATTTAAGCGATTTTTCTACTGACTACATTTTGCCATATTTTGTAATTTTTGTTGCTCTACTTAATTTTATCCAAAAATTGTAAATAAGTGTGCTCATTCAGTCATGCAAGCAATCTAGTTGATGTATATTCTTGTAGATTGCTTTTTTATCCTGCAATCTTTGCTCCCTCCTTTTATACTTATTTTGAATATTTGTTGGCTATTTATCATAACTTTCAGAGCTGTGATTTTATTTCAAAATATGTATTGACCTTAAAAATGAACTTAAAATTATTAGTTTATATTGTGTATCAATAATTATGTAACACAATAATAAATTTAATTAAACATATTTTTGGTTTTTTGCCAATTTTAAATACAGTTTAAGACATTGCATTTTCCACTTTACAATACAATGCTTAGAAAGTGCATCATTATTTCTTTTTCTTATTTCATATTCAGGTAAGAAGAATGCCAGTTGTTTACCATATAACAGCTCAATTTTTAAACTGCCATGGAATATGCTACAAATTTGGGTCCGTCCATATTTTGTATGTGACAATGCTAAATCTATGCTCAAAGTTGGCTTAATCAACCTCTTCAATGGTGGGCCCAGAAGAGGCACCACTAGGAGGAGGGGCTCCATCACCAGGGAAGACCCCAGGCATCCCTCCTGGGCTGCCTCCCACAGTCAGGTACAGCTTGGTAATGCAGACTTTTTCCAGCTCTTTCTGCTAAAGTTCAAATTCTTCCTTCTCTGCAGTCTGCTTCTCAAGCCAGTTGATGATTTCCTTGCACTTGTCAAGAATCTTCTGTTTGTCCCCATCATTGATGTTGCCTTGGAGTTTTTTCATCTTCAACAGTTGCTTTCATGTTGAATGCATAGGATTCAAGTGAATT
>NW_017732227.1:536687-545876 GCF_001890085.2 Hipposideros armiger
AGGGAATGGACACATCAAAAGTGCCTCTTCCAAAATCAAAGATCAGCAAATTTGTTTCAACTCCAACCTTTTTGTCTAAGCCATAAGCAACAGCAGCAGCAGTTGGTCCATTGATGATTCTAAGCACATTGAGACCAGCACTAGTTCCCGCATCTTTGGTAGTCTGACACTGAGCATCACTGTAGTAAGCAGATGCTATTATGACAGCATTGGTCACAGTCTTCCCAAGGTAAGCTTCTGCAATTTCTTTCATCTTTATCAAAACCATAGATGACACAGCCTCTGAATAGAAATTTTTGTCTCTGCCTTGTATTCTACTTGGATCTTGGGTCTGCCAGCATCATTCACCACCATGAAGGGCCAATTCTTCATACCAAATTGAACAACATCATCATCAAATGTATGTCCAATCAGGCATTGAACATCAAAAACCGTGTTGGTAGGGTTCTTTGCAACTTGGTTCTTTGCAGCGTCACCGATCAATTGTTCAGTATCAGTGAAGGCGACATAACTTGGGTGGTTCGGTTTCCCTGATCATTGGCCATTATTTCCACTTTTCCCTGCTGGAAGACACCCACAAAGAGTAGGTGGTTCCAAGATCAATGCCAACTGCAGGTCCCTTGGACATGGTTGCTTCAGTGTAAGCGTGGCTTGTGAAGAAGACAGATCCGGACACTTAACCCCCCTATCCAGTGAGTGATTAAAACACATTTTTAAAAGCAAGCAACAGTGATGAAGAATAACAACATGTTAAATGAATATTAGGATTAAGAGGTAATATGTATAAAATGCTTGGCATAGTGTCTGCCACCTAAATGTTCAACTAAAAATTGTGGTATTACATGTTATTAATATTTGTTTTGAGGAAAAATCATTTATCTATAAGAAACCTTAAATATCTAAGAAACTCCAGTTAGAATAAAATCTTGTTATGATAGCTTTATAATGATCTATACTATATAAATGTAGTTTATGTGTGGGTAAAAAAGAAACTATTACTCATTTTACAATCAGATGCAATTCTAGGCAGAAAGCATTGCTTTAGAAAAATACTGCAAATTGACTCTAACAACTATGTATAGGTGAAATAGGAAACAAATATGCAAAGGCATCATTACAATTCTACAATTCTGTTGTGCAAAAGAGAATAGTTGCTAGTCAAATAAACCTTGAGAATGTGAATGAGTTGGTACTTGATGGCTGATCTCACTTGTTCAAAAGAATCTCTTGCCCTCATTTAGTTCCTCCCATGCTTAAGAATTTTCTGAGAAGAAATGCCAAAATTCTGAAAGGCTGAGAGGAGGGTGAATGCCAATTATAGTCCCAGTTGAACACAAATAATTCCACCCATCAGTAAGAAAGAAGGTGAACCATTTGAGGAGTTCCTTATATTAATGCCACAGTAAATGTGGCGAGTCCGTCACAGGATATTTCAATACATCGTGCATGTCATTCAGATTTACAGGCAACCTGCTGAGTCTGTGGAGACCTACTTTACTCTGCTGTGATTTTAGTGCATTTTAAGAAATATCCTTAAATTTTACCCTTTCTCACAAATACCTGCTTTTGTAGTATTTTCTGAGTTAATAGGAAACATGCTCATGCTCTCTCCCCCTAATTTAAGGGAAGGCATATATTTCCTAAAGAGACAAACAGGGTTTTAAGCTGAAATCTGCTGATCTTGCATTAAAAAAAAATCAATCCTGTAGTCTTCTACAGTAAATAGATAACCAAAAAAATAGAAGAAAAGAGAGCCAATCAAATATATAACTTAACATCCAAGCACAAAAGTCTAAGTAAGCATTAAATAAAATACCTAGCACAATTGACAAATTTATTGTTCTCACTGAGGCAAAGTTCAGCGTTGATCTATTGTCTGTTATAGATTTATGCTATTAACACAGCTACATATTATTTCCCAAATAATGTAACTCTTACAATAACAGTATTTTTGGAGACAATACTGAATGCTACTTGTTGAGTTAATAGCCTATTTCAGTCAAATTGCCTTAAAATATGTACCTATTATAAGTATTAATAATTTTTAATAATTTCAATTATATAGCATAACTGTGAACTTCAGTGGAACTCTGATTGATTCTTTGTGGTAAATTAAAGTTGCAAAACCACCTAGTAGAGTTTCCCTCAGGAAAGAAAACACACAAACACATCTTTAAAATGATGGACAACTTTTGAAGAGAGGATCCATTCTGTGTCCCAGTTTTGGCTGAATTTGTTAAATGTGTTCAGTACTTCCCTGTGGCAGGTCTGTTAGAAGTGCATCCTGCTTTCATGCAGAAGGTACCCCTGAGTAGCGCAACAGCACAATTTATTGCAGAGCATAATAGCTACGTATCAAATAACAGGGAAGGATGCCTTCAAATTGACTCCCCTCACTAACACAAGTGCTTTGCCTGAGTACATTTACTCAAATATTATTTTATGCTTTGAGAGTTAACATAGCATAATGGTAAAGATTATGGTCAGTGGGATGAAATTATATGGCTTTAAATACTGACAGACAAGGCCAGTTATGAGGTACAAGGTTTGGGACAATTTATTCAATCTCTGTGTTTCATGTTTCTTGTTCATAATATAGAGATTCTCTACCTTAGAGAATTGTTTGGGGACTAAATATACAATCCACAAAAAGTTCTTATTACTGTCTTTGGCCTATAATAAATTATCAAAGATAATTACTATTGTTATCTTTATTATAATTTTCTTTAAGAACAAAAATTTAAAAACATATGTTAGTTATTTTTTGCCTATTATTACCTATTCTTCTATTTACTCTGTGACTGCACCTGTAGAAAATGTATAGGCTAAAACCTTTCAAAAATATTAAATTACTCACCAGACACTTACGGAACATCTACTATGTTTTAAGCACTGTTAGTCGCTGATGAAATAACAGAACAAAATAGATTCATTCTCTGCTTATGTGAATTGCATAGTTCATTATGGGAAGATTTAGATAACCATAAAAGGGGGATTTTCTATTTTATTGTAATATGAAAATTATCATCCTAATTTTAATTGAAAATTAGTCTACCTTCAGACTATTTAATATAGAACTAAACATGGATCAGATAGAGAAGTTGGCAGTTTCTGTCTAGAAACTAAATGCTGCCTTACATGTAAGCACTACCTTTATTCTTACTGTCATTCATCCATTGAATCAAATAGTTGTTGAGTCCTCCTTTGTGCCAGCTCTTAGAGGCTCTGGGAACCAAAACATTGATGAGAACTTCTCATCCTTGCCCTCTGAAAGTAGGGGGAGAGTGTAAATGTAAATAGTGTGTTATTTATAGTTAAAGGTGTGAGCAAAGTGCTTTGAAAAAAGAGAAGTAAGCAGAAAGAAGGAACATTTTAGATTTTATATTTAAAAGTTCAGAAATATAGATACATGCATAAAAAACAAAAGTTACAAATAAAAAGGGTCTATGTAAGAATGTTATAGTTCTTAATATGTATCAGTTGTAATTAAGTAATACATAAGTAATTCATTACTTAATATGTAAGTAATATATTTGATTGAAAATAGAATTGAAATTACATAGGTAAAAGGAGAAACTAATAAAAACAATAACTGACTTTTGGCTTGGAAAAGAATGTTATGAGAAAACAGTATATTATAATTTTCTTTTTACTGAAAACAGTGCAAAAGAAATCCAGCCTAAGGCACCGGATTTAGAAGAACTTCCTCATAGCGCTGGGATGTGTTTCAGGAAGGTTATGGAATGGTTATTTACCAGTTACAATATAGACGTTGTTCCTTGAAGAGCAGAGGCAAATGCCTTATGCATTCACATAGATACAGTCAATCGTGCAGCGTAAGCTAGCCATCTACAGGATGCCTATGAGGATGAGCCCTAACACTCAAAATGTGCTCTTCTCAGTGGCCACAGGTAGCAGTCTACAAGCTTAAAGAAAAACATGCAACAAGTTTGACAAGTGACATTCCGATTCACAAGATAGCAAGGCCACCTTCAGATTTCTGACATAAAGATGTCTTGTTAATTTGGGAAAAGGCCTTGATTATTAATTTTATATTATTTATATATATGGATTTTTTTAACAACCGATAAAAGACAGATACCCTGCTCTTTTGCAGACAGGTGTAACCCCATTCTCTGTTTCCAATGCTGCTTACCCCCGAAACTAAAGCCACGACGACAGCAACTCTGAACTTTCTGCTAAAGGCTGCTTACATATATTCTTTGTTAGATAGTGATTGAAAAAACACCACATATTTGGACTGAGTTATGGCTATTCTGAATGTCAGGGTTTCAGTTTTATGTATGCCTCAAAAATGACCCACAGAGTCCTTTATGTCCATATGTAATCTAACGCAGAGAAAGTGAGCTCTGAATTCTCGCTCTTGAATGACATTTTTAGGTTGGAATTTGGACTCACGAGGACTTGCAAAATAATAGGGGTGGAAATACTTGTGGAGGCCCTTGGTGTACATTTAGAGCTGTTAGAAATTATTCTTTGGAGGAGCGGTGTACATTCCTCTGACCGTTTTAACAGTGTTTCCTCCTAGTTTACATAATAAATCTTCCATTTACGTGAGTTGGTTGACACCAAATAAAAGTGAAATTACGTTGAGAAAGAAAGAGGAAGTCAAATGCTTGGCTGAGACCTGGTCCCTTAGTGGGAAATGAGCCCTTAAGTCTCTCTGAAGTGAGCCAGAATTCAGTAGAACCCATTAACATCCTGCCACCCCGTGGCTTGTTTGACCATTAATGAATTCCTCCCTTTCCCCAGCTCTGCTAAGCATCAAGCAAACACTGACCTATCCAGGATGCATTTTCCAGACTTTTGTGTCAAGTGGCTTCTTGGCTGAATTTGACCAGAGAAGTACTAGCAGGGTCAGGTGTCATATCTGATAAGAACTGCTTCGAAAAGCCTGGCCTCCTGTGGTTCCATGTTCTAGTGAGGATCTAGGCTCCTGGGTTCTGGAAACAATACGTTCTTCCATTGTCCTTCCAACCTAGCAGTGGTAAAAAAATTCCTGCTATTACTTACCTTTGGTTCTCTTTCACAGATCCCCACTGATTTCTTGATTCTTCCATTGTCTACATAACAGATTCCCTGAATTATTAATAGTTATATTTGTTTGGATATTCACAGTAGTATTTTCATAAGTGGTTTGCATTAACCAATATAGTTCTTGGAACCAGAGGTAGTCTCAAGATAGAAATCCTCAAGTGGGGCTCCTGAGATGAATTATTCATCTGTTGGAGTGGAATACTGTTAATTAATGATTTGCAGGAGTATTGTGATTATTGCCTGTGGCTGCATGGAATAAAGTGCAAGTCAAATGCAAGTCTTTAGCAAATCAAGGAACTGCTTCACTGACCATTCACCACAGCAATAATGATCCTTGTTTAGACTGCAAAGTGGAATCTCTACTTGTGATAGCATCAGCGGGCTCACAGGAAAAACAAGCTCAGGGCTTCGAAGTCTCCCCTCAAGGCACCGGGAGCAACAAGAGAGCTTTAAATATGGCATTTAAAATAATATTCTACTTCTTTAAGCTTCAAGGCAAACATTGTTAATCAAGGCTAATTGTACAGGGGGCAGAATCACAAGACAAGATGAACATACAGCTGTACCAAGTCTGTTACGTAGAACTGAGGGTGGTAGTGGAGGAAGGATGGGACTGCAAGGCTTGGGGTGAGTATATCTGGATGTACCCAAGTGAGCCTGAGAACCTTTATGCTCACATTTCTCTGAGCTTCTTTGCAAGCAGACACAGCTTTTTCTTCCTTCTCTGAGGAAATTAGCCGAATTAGTCACAGTCTACTGAAAACAGAAGGCATACTCATTTAATATTTTGAAGTTAATTTGATAAATAAACTCCTAAAGAGTGTGGCTAGTTTTAAGAAAAAAAAAAGAAATATTGAGACACCCAGGTACTTGCAACTGCGGTGATCTTTACCATCCATGTTCCTGAAAGAGTAAAGGGAAAATGATAGGCCATTCTGACTTAGAACCACTCAACAAGAACCCTACTTGTAGATAGATATAGCCACTACCAAAAATGCAACCCAACCTCTCTCTCCACCAATCTTCCAACATCACCTGTTGGTGTTTCCATTGGCCAAATCCAACTAGAAGCCAGAAATTC
Source organism: Hipposideros armiger (assembly GCF_001890085.2). Taxonomy (NCBI): domain Eukaryota; kingdom Metazoa; phylum Chordata; class Mammalia; order Chiroptera; family Hipposideridae; genus Hipposideros; species Hipposideros armiger. Next base: position 542,827 of record NW_017732227.1, read on the forward strand.
AAAAGGCAACTAAACCTGTAAGATCTAGCCTCTAATGATATGTAGTAGGTAGCAAAGTATAAAGAGTGAATCTGGTGGCGGAAGGGACCAAATGGAGACTATAAAGTACATTCCACCCCTTTTTCCAACCCTTACCCATTTCAGATGTCTGCCCAGGGAAAGAAATCCTCAGCCCAGGAGAGACACCCTATCACTGAAAAATAATCTGAATTCAATTATATTTCCCCATGGAGCCTCAGTGTTAACATTAGCCATCATCTTTACTTTTTAGATATGGTAGCCAGAAATGTTCATTTAGATTATAGCTGCCAGAGTGCTCAACTGTGTGCCTGTTCACTAGGCCTAAAACTGATATTTACAGCTTTTCAAAAAAAATGTCAACCATTCTATGTTCTTACTCTCCATCACCATCTCTTACCTTTTAAGAGCATCTTTCCAGGTATAATGGTCCAATCATTTGTTATTATGGGATCCGAGCCCTCACTGCACCTTGTCTTCAATGGGTGGAAGCCATTTTCTATTGATGATTATCATTGGACATGGGAATAATAAGAGGTACCCCAGTAAATCCCCTGTTTTAGTCATCATTTGCCCCTGTGGTAGAATAACAGACCAATTCTCTCTTCCTAATTGGGAATAAGCACTTGTGACCAGTGGGCTGACCTTATTCTCTACTCGTCTCAGCAGCATGAGGAACCCCAAATGGCCAGAGGGTCGTCTCTATGACCTAATTAACAGAACCATGATTATGTTCCCTAACATATGCAATTCTTTCTTTGGCCACTAATACCTCCAAATCACCAATGCCAAAGCTGCAAATACAAGCAGCAAGCATTAGAGAAATGAGTTATTAAATATATCAATGAATTACCTTTACCTTGGTTCCCAGACTAAAACATTCTAACTAAAGAAAAACTAGAATGATATATTAAACTACATTGTAATTGTAGGACACAAGTGAATCTACAATAGGCCATGATACTATTCTATCAAACTCTTCCTTTCTGGGTGAGTAGTTTCTGGTAAGACCAATGTATGCCTTGTACATGAGCTCATTGTTACATTTATTTCACAATAAAATGAGTCTTTGTTTGAAAGCAATGAATTGTGAGAAAACAAGGCCATGAATAAGGCATTCTATAAATCTACTAATGGATATTTGGGCAGGAGTATTTCAGACATGGAAGGCATGCTTACATTTGGAATGTGTACATGTATTCCCATGAAGGCAACTCATCACCTCACACCTGAGGGGAGGGGTCAAACATAGTATAACTGTAACATCTATTGACGGTTAGACAAGTGGCAGCCAGATCTGCTTTAATGAGGGAAAGCCCATTTTTTGAGCCCATACCTACTAGCCCATATCTCTATCTACATATCTTCTTTGTATACAACCCACTGGGGAGTCTGAGGGGTATTTGAAGAATGAGGTTGAATGGCATCAATAGGATGGTTCAACTTGTCCACCTGATAATGGCATCTCCTCTGAAGTGGATGCTACGGGCAGGTATCTATTTGGTACATGAATTCTCTTTTTTGTCATTCTATGATGTCCATCCATATTTTCCCCAATCCTTCTTGTCACAAATAAATATTCCAATTTTATTCCTTATGTTTCCAGCAAGATAAGATTTAGCCACTACTCATAAATCGATATACATCTATACCATACATCATCTTTCATATCTATAAGATAACTAAATGTACTGCTTGACACTGGGTCAAGAAAATCTTTCTCTTCACCACTGCCTTCTCCAGGCTCCCAAGTCAGGTTGTAATAGAGCAGCTATGCACTTCCTGATGGGACGTGCTATGTGTACACCCATCTGTAAGCCAGGCTTATGCCTTCCCCCTCAGTTAGTGAGTCCTAAGGAACTCCCCATGAGCTTTTACATGTGGATTGAATAAGAAGTGGTGAAGCTGTAGGAGTTAGTATTTATGAGTTTGAGCCATCTGCATATGCTAATTACTTGTGCAATCTAGGCCTTTGAGATCTTGGTTTCACATATAACCATTTCAATTTTACAATGAAATGCTTTAGCTAATATCCAAGATTATAACTTTATGGATAAGATAGGCTCAGTGTATAAATGGAAAAGGGTACAGGCTCTGCACTTGATTATTCATCTGGGACTTGCCAGAGGCTCCATCGAGCATCCCTCTCTGCCACAAAGATTGTCTTCATGATTAGTTACGCTGTACCATTAAGTACAGATGGAAGAACTGCTTGCATCTCAGACTGCGTATGCTGAAGTGTCTTCTCTTGCTCCAGGTTCAATTAGAAACTGATAGCATTATGGATTTTCCAGTAAATGAGACACAACAGAACAATCTAAATTTTAACAAAACCCCAAAGCATCAAAATTTGGCTTCTTCCTGAAAGGCAATCTGAGGTGTACTAAGTTGTCTTTTACTTTAAAGGAATAGACCCAATATACCCTACACACTAGATGAAACCACTAATGTGAGCCCCTGAACCTTCCCAGGGCTCACTTCCTGCACTCTGGTGTACATGTGTCTCATTAAAGCATATAGGGAGCTTGCTAATTCCTCTTTATCAGGTCAGTTAGTAAATTTTTACCTGATCAAGGTAAAGATAATACATTTATTCCAATGTTCCTACTTCCTAACCCAGTTAACTCCTTTCTCTACATAGTATGTCAGGAAAGTTCTGACCTCTTAACTTCATTGACTCTAGGCAATTACTGAGCCAAAGGTTTTCTTAACCAACACACCAAGCTGTTGAGGTATATCCTAGGGGCTGGAGCTAACGTTTTAAATTCTGAATTCTAAGAAATTGTACACATATCAATACATTTAGCCTAAAAAGAACTTTATATTCCATTTTTCTAACATAATTAAGATCCTTCCCCATAAATGATAGGAGGAGATACCCCCAAGTTTAGGTAATCAAAAGTTGGTTTCTTTAAATTAAAATCTAGTTTCCTCAGACTTGGGGAAGGTCTGATGTTGCTGCAAAGTGTAGTTCAGGGGAAATTAAGGGTTCAAATTTCTAAGCTATGTTGAAATCTTCACCTAACCTTCTT
>NW_017732227.1:547111-553666 GCF_001890085.2 Hipposideros armiger
CTGGGAGGCTTACCCCTAAGGTCTCCCTGACCTTTAAAGTATTTAGTAGATAGTTAATGATCTCCTTTTGAAGGAGGTAATGCATGTTTATCCCTTCTGTTTTGCATATACCCTGGATGTATATAAGGATGTTGGAAAATAAACTCGGGGCTTCAGTATTTACTGGAGTCCTCCCGGTAACTCTCTCTCTTCTGTCTTTTTTCTTAATCCTAACGCCCCGCCTCAGGACTGTTCGAGATATCGGCTGGCTCCGATAGGAAACAAGACTTAGGCTTCACACAATGCAGAGTCTAGGTCTCTAAGACCATTGTATTCACGCAGAGCATCCTCAGATGGGGAAAGACAAGCAATCAACTTCCAGGCTCCTTGACTCGCTGCTCAGCCAAACATTCTAGCACCATTTATTAAATCATTCTGCTTTGGTCTTCCATGCCAACAAGAAGTAACAGTGGCTTGCACTAGGAAGTGGCAGCTGGAGACAGTAAACAAATCTTGAAATTCTGATTATGTCTTAAAGGTTTAAACAACAGGATTTTCTGGAAAATCTGATATGAAAAGAGAGAATTCAAGGGTGACTCTTGCATTTCTGACCGAGGAACTGGAAAATGGAGTTGCCACTAGCTGAAATAGGGAGAACTGCAAAGGATCTGAGATTGAGGATAACAGAGAGCTCAGTCTTAGACATGCTAAGTGTAAAGTACCTGGGAGCATCCCAGAGAAGGTAATTGGAGAGAAGTCTGAGCTGAAGGTGTAAATTAAGATATAAACATGGTCACTGTCAGCATCAAGTTGGGGCTTACAGTGCCACGAGAAGATGAGCTCATCAAAAAAGTGACTGTAGATATGAATAGATGTCCATCCAAGGACTGAACTCTGGGTACTCGAAATTTAGAGATAAGGGAGATGAGGAAAACCAACAAATGACACTGAAAGAAAAGAAGCCATATTTAGTAGAAAAGCCAGGGGAGTGCTATCTCATAAGTTAATAGAAGAAAATGTTTGAGGAAAAGAAAGTGACGAGCTAAGAATACATGCTGCTGACAAGTCAAGATGAAGGAGAGCTGACCACCAGCTTTAGAACATGGAGGTGATATGACTCAACAAAAGTAGTTTAGGTGTGGTTGTGGGAGTAAAACCCCGACAGGATTGTATTTAAGACAAACTGACAAGAAACAAGTTGGAGAGTACTCATTCTAACGGTTTTGTTGTAGAAAGAGGCTGGAAATGTGGTAGAAATAGAAACTGGTGGTGAAATCTTTTTTTTTTAAGAACACACAGCAGTTTTGTATATTGATAGATGAATTCTTAACACAGGAAAGAAAGGGGAGAAACTGCGGGGGGCAATGTTCTGTAATATTTGTGAGTTGATAGGATATAAAATTTAGAGCACAGATGAAAAGGTTGGACTTGGCTACAGTTCATTTATCATAATAGATGATAACATGGACTCTAATGAGGGTGGATGTAGTCACGAGACCCTGTGAAATTTTTCAGATTTCTTCTATTTTCTTAGTGAAACACAAAGCCAGGTCATTATATTCTATTAGAATGAGGAAGGTTTGGGCAATTTGAGGGTAGAAAGAAGATATCAAAAAGTCAAACATACCAACAAATTCTTTGTGTATAGAATAGAAGGGCAGGTGACCAAGGACATAACCTGAGCAACTCCAAAAAGTGTGTTATAGGCAGAGAAAAAAAAATTCTCTTAAAAAAAAGTTCACTGGGAAGGAGTATACAGACAATTTGGAACAGTGGTGACACCAGTGGTGTCAAGATGGGCAAGGCAAGAATGCTACAAAGATTGTGTTAAGATGTTAAGACCTCGAAAGTTTCTATTACATTTAGTAAACAGAAAATAATTCGTTACTTTGGCAATACTTGTATTTTGGAAGGTGGGTATATATTAGCAATCATAATTTAGATCTATTAAAAACTTAATATATTCCAGGAATTGTATATGAGACTTTATATGTATTGTTTTATTTGGTACTTGAACAACTCTATAAATTAGGCACAATCATATCCTCATTTAACAACTGAAGCAATTGATAAAGTAAATAAGTCACAGATACTGAGAACAGAGAGATTTTGGACCAGGCCTTCTCTGCCAGAGAATATTCCACCTTAACCACTACATTAAATTGCCTTCCAGAAGTCAGATTTCCACAGATTATTGGTGAGTGGACATCAAGAAACACAGGAAGGAGTAAAGACAGCTTTTCAAGAAATTTACTGTGATGGAAAGAAGAAAAATAATTTGATAATTGGAGAAGATGGTATTGAGAAGAGCTTTTAATTGTTTTGTTTTGTTTTCACTTTGCTTGTAAATTAGGAGAGCCTTGAATACGTTTACATATTAATGGGAAGAGCTGCTAGTGAAGGAGATATTGAAGATATAGGAAAGGCAGAGGGGCAAAGAAATCGATTCATAAAGTGCAGTCACTATGGAGACAGGTAAAGATAGAATCTAAAGCACAGGTTGAAAAACTTAAACAATAAACTTCAAATTATATGCTGGATACTTTTTGTATTGTAAGAAAAGGAAGACATTTAAAAGGGGGATGGAATTGCAGGTCTATTTGTACGGTTAGTGGCAGGAACTTGAGAGGGCCTTTCAAATCAATCATAATAGTAAGAGGCAAAATCATCTGCTAAGAATTGGGCAAAGGCAAATGAGGTCAAAGACACGGTGGGGTGGTGAACACACGTGTTAGCCTTTTTAGGAAACGTCAAAGAAGGCTGACTTGGGAATGTCAGTGGAAGCAGGACTGACAGTTTGCATGGAAGGCAGAGTTGACAGTAAAAACTATGCAATTTTTTATTGTACCTATTAATAGATAACACTCAGACAGCATGACTATGGACCAGGCATTGTTTTAGGCACTTTGCTATATTAATTGCCACTGCCACTCTATCTGATTAGTATTAGTATTGTCCCCTTATAGATGAAGAACTTGAGAGCAAATAAATTAAGTAAAATGGCCAACATTATAAGCTAATAAATGGCAAAGCAGGAGTTTGACCCTAATGTAGTTATTCGCCACTGTCTCATACCTCAAAAATATGAAGTTCTATGCTTTGCCTTTAGCAATGATAAAGAGCTCAAAGAGAATGGGAGACTAAGATGATAATCATTCCATTGGGTGGAGGGTTTTGGCAAGAGACTGCTTAGAGTAAGGACTCTACTATATAAACTAGATATGGAAGGCAAGTAAAGGCAAGTAGGGGCTGCGGTGTCGCAGGATATTACAGTGGGTGTGAGAGCATGCTGACTGCGTTTGAAAGCACAGAAGTGAAATGGCTGTTCTAGGCTTCAATGTGCAGAAGAAAATGTTAAAAGATTTGTTAGAGAGGTCCCATATATCAATACCCCCTTCACGTTAATTCTTCTATAGCTGACTTGTGTCATAATTTTTTGATTCTGGACTTTAAAAGTTCATTTATGTCTTTATCTTATTTTTAAAGTAAAAATTGTATATACCTAAGGTATAAAACACAATGTTTGGCATACATACAGTGAAATGGAAACTACAGTCAAGGTAATGAACATATCTTCTCCTCACATAATTACTGTGTGTGTGTGTGTGTGTGTGTGTGTGTGTATGATGAGTGCACCTAAAATCTATCCTCTTGACAAATTTGCTGTATTCAATACCGTATTAACTATAGTCACCATACTGTACATTAGACCTCTCGATTGCTCATCCTACACAAATGCAACTTTAACCAAAATTGCTGCATATACCCGATCTCTTCACCTCTGGTAAACACTATTCTACTGAATCCAATGTATTCAACTTTTCTAGATTCCACTTATGTAAGTGAGAGCAGGTACTTTTTTTCTTTCTGTTCTGGCTTATTTCACTTAGCTTAATGTCTTCCAGTTCCCTCTATGTTGTTGCAAAGGCAGAATCTCCTTCTTAAAAACTAAATAATATTCCATTGTGTGTATGTGTGTGTGTGTGTGTGATATATGTCACATATATAATATGTCTTAATTTTTTTATCCATTCATCTGTCAACACACACCTAGGTTGTTTCCATATCTTGGCTATTATGAATAACACTGTAGTGAACATGAGAGCACAGATTCTCTCCTTGAAGTACTGATTTCATTTCCTTTCTGTATATATCCAGAAGAGGGATTGCTGGATCATAGTGTAGTTCTATTTTTAGTGTTTTGAGAAGTCTCCATAGTGTTTTCCATAATGGCTGCACCAATTTATGTTGCCACCAACAGTGTACAAGAGTTGCCTGCTCTCCACATAAGTGCCAACACAGGCTTGATGTAATATATCATGTGGATTTGAAGGGTATTTCCCTGATAATTTGTGATGTTGAGTACCTTTTCATACACCTATTGGCCATTTGTTTTTCTTCTTTAGAAAATAGTCTGTTCTGGTTCTTTATCCATTACATAGTTGGGTTCTTTGATTTTTTNATGTACTGCTTGACACTGGGTCAAGAAAATCTTTCTCTTCACCACTGCCTTCTCCAGGCTCCCAAGTCAGGTTGTAATAGAGCAGCTATGCACTTCCTGATGGGACGTGCTATGTGTACACCCATCTGTAAGCCAGGCTTATGCCTCCCCCCTCAGTTAGTGAGTCCTAAGGAACTCCCCATGAGCTTTTACATGTGGATTGAATAAGAAGTGGTGAAGCTGTAGGAGTTAGTATTTATGAGTTTGAGCCATCTGCATATGCTAATTACTTGTGCAATCTAGGCCTTTGAGATCTTGGTTTCACATATAACCATTTCAATTTTACAATGAAATGCTTTAGCTAATATCCAAGATTATAACTTTATGGATAAGATAGGCTCAGTGTATAAATGGAAAAGGGTACAGGCTCTGCACTTGATTATTCATCTGGGACTTGCCAGAGGCTCCATCGAGCATCCCTCTCTGCCACAAAGATTGTCTTCATGATTAGTTACGCTGTACCATTAAGTACAGATGGAAGAACTGCTTGCATCTCAGACTGCGTATGCTGAAGTGTCTTCTCTTGCTCCAGGTTCAATTAGAAACTGATAGCATTATGGATTTTCCAGTAAATGAGACACAACAGAACAATCTAAATTTTAACAAAACCCCAAAGCATCAAAATTTGGCTTCTTCCTGAAAGGCAATCTGAGGTGTACTAAGTTGTCTTTTACTTTAAAGGAATAGACCCAATATACCCTACACACTAGATGAAACCACTAATGTGAGCCCCTGAACCTTCCCAGGGCTCACTTCCTGCACTCTGGTGTACATGTGTCTCATTAAAGCATATAGGGAGCTTGCTAATTCCTCTTTATCAGGTCAGTTAGTAAATTTTTACCTGATCAAGGTAAAGATAATACATTTATTCCAATGTTCCTACTTCCTAACCCAGTTAACTCCTTTCTCTACATAGTATGTCAGGAAAGTTCTGACCTCTTAACTTCATTGACTCTAGGCAATTACTGAGCCAAAGGTTTTCTTAACCAACACACCAAGCTGTTGAGGTATATCCTAGGGGCTGGAGCTAACGTTTTAAATTCTGAATTCTAAGAAATTGTACACATATCAATACATTTAGCCTAAAAAGAACTTTATATTCCATTTTTCTAACATAATTAAGATCCTTCCCCATAAATGATAGGAGGAGATACCCCCAAGTTTAGGTAATCAAAAGTTGGTTTCTTTAAATTAAAATCTAGTTTCCTCAGACTTGGGGAAGGTCTGATGTTGCTGCAAAGTGTAGTTCAGGGGAAATTAAGGGTTCAAATTTCTAAGCTATGTTGAAATCTTCACCTAACCTTCTTCAACTTATTGTAATTTGGCTCCAGTCCTCAAAAGGGAATCTCTACATTGAAAAAATGTTTAGTGACATCTTATATCAATAAACACATCAGTCAATCAAACAAATAAATAATCCCTGTCTTCACAGTTACATTAGAGCAGGAGAAGCAAATGACATGACAAATAAAATATAAAAGTTTGTTAGTAATTAGTTCTAAGAGAACAAACAATGCAGGAAAGGTCCCTGGATAAAACATATCAGTGAAAGAGGAGTTGTAATTTAGATAAGTGTCCATGTTGGGCTCTCACTAAGAATATGACATGAAAGGTGAGCGTTGAAAGTATGAAGGTGCAATCCATTTGGATTTCAGGGTCCTTATCATTCCAGGCAGAGGAAACCTTGAGGAAAAAAGTCTTAAATCCAAAGTGCCTCTGACTGGTTCAGTGAACAACTAGTGACCAGTGTAGTTGGAGGGGAGTGAGCCGGGGAGAACAGCAGTAAGAGGTAAAGTAAGAATGGGGCCAGATCTAAAAAGCCTTGTATATTTTAAGAATTTCAGGTTTTAGTCTCAGCCCATTGTAACAGACTGAAGCTTTGGGGCGGGGGTGAAGGCTGTGAAGCAGAGAGTCAGGAGGCTATCGCACTAATGTAGAGTAGCCAGGGAGGAAGGGAGGCCATTGAGATCAAAGACATTTCACCCCATTTAAGATTAAAGAACAGGTTTTGGTAGAGAAATTTTCCATGTAAGGGACAGCTAAGTCCCTCATTCTCTCTAATTCTACTCCAATCA
>NW_017732227.1:561188-581342 GCF_001890085.2 Hipposideros armiger
TATTTCTTCATTCTGCCAGTAGTGAATGACATTACATTTATTACTAGACATTTTGTTTCAAATTTAGTGAGCACGGTGGCATTAACAAATACTTTGTGATTGGAAGAAGGATTTTGAATTAAAAGCTGTAATTACTGGTTTTGTAAATTTTTAAATTAAATTTATTGGGGTGACATTTGCTAATAAAATTATATGTTTCAAGTGTACACTTCTATAATTCATCATCAATATATTGCAATATGTTTTCACCACCCAAAGTCAAATCTCCTTCCATCGACTTATATTGTAATACTAGAGAACTCACTGATGCTCCCAATTTTTCCTTGGTAAATTGGGATTGAGCTTATTTTAGCACTGTAATGTTATATTCATAATTTAAATGACATGAAATGCTTGAAAAATTTCTAAAACAGCATGTTTCATTTACTAATATTGTTATTATATTTCAGCCACTAAATAACCATGTGAATTAATTAACAAACACACTTTAATAGCTTCTAGAGAGTCTCAGGAATGGCTAAGTGTGCATATTTAAAGATTACATAAATTCTGGTATACCCTTGAAGCATATTTGTATTCCAAACTTTAAAGAAACATTAATAAAATGCATTAAAAAAATCTCCCTATAATAGTTTCCTAGGGCTGCCATAACATAGTACCACAAATTGGGTCGCTTGAAACAATAAAAATGTATTCATTCATGGTTCTGCAGGCTGGAAGTTCAAAATTAATGTGTCAGCATGATTGGTTCCTCCAGGCCTCTCTCTTAGCTTGGGCTGAGAGCCAGCAGTTCTTGTCATTCCTTGGCTTGTAGATGCATTATTCCACTTTCTGCCTCCACCTTCACATGGCTTTCTCCCTGGCCTCGGTCTTCACATGGCTGTCTTCTTATAAGGACATTGGTCATATTGGTTTAGGGGCTCATCCTACTCCATTAGGACCTTATCTTAATTAATTATATCTGCAATAACCCTGTTTACAAACACAGTCACATTTGGAGGTACTGAAAGTTAGGACTTCAGTATATCTGTTTTGCAGGGGGCACAAGGAACCCATACTACTGTCCTATTGAAATGCATTAATGGACATGATTTAAAAGTATTTTTCTAGGAAACCAAATTAGAGTGGAATTTGTTCTTTTGCCATAGAGCACCTGATACTGTCTTTCTATGATTTTTAACTATTTTGCTCTTATTATCAGAGATCAGCAAGAGACCAAAGGCTTAAGCAAATATTTTGGTTACAGGCTTAGGGACATAATCTTTGAGATTAACAACACTGCAATTAATGTAACCCTGGCTCCCTCCATAGGCATTCCTTTATTATAGGCAAATAAAGATAACTCAGGGATGATCATGAAGATAAATCAGATGTATCCTTGCTCATAACATTGAAAGCTTAATGGTGCATCGAATTTCTACTGGCCTCACTATCATAAGATGTCCCACCACAGGTCCATTTTAAATCCAGCTCCCTAATGTTCAAAAGCTTAAATCAGGTGGGATTCTTCAGTAACTTGTGCTGCAGGATTCCATATGCATTAAAATATTGTCTTATGAGATAACAAATTCTAATGGCAAAAGTGTGGGCTCTGAAATCAATTTGTCTAAGGGTTTGAATCCCAGAGTTTCATCAGTTCTTAATTTTGTCATAAGGTAAAAGATGGAGGTAAGATCACTTACCTAAAGAATTTGAGAAAAGATAAGGTAAAGTCTGCATAGCAGCCAACATAGCGCGTCATATGGTAGACACTGGTAAATACTGATTCCCATTTCCTTGCTTTCTGCCTATGTATGGTTATCATTTCATTGAATTGCACATCTTTATCAGGAAACCAACACTCTCCAATGATCTCCTTAACACTATGGAGGAAGTGCAACAATACACCTTGTGAAAAGAATCAAATGATAGTGGTTAAGAATCTCATGAAAACATAGCTATGAAGATCTAGGAAATAAGGTATATGTATGTATGTGGTGCTGACAGAATGGAAGGGGATTATGGGACTTATACCAATATGACACTGTTTTGATCCCTGTAGGTTTGGAGTAAATTTTGATACACGTAAGTGAATCTTCCATATTTTTATTGTTTCAACATTATTTTGGATTGTCTGAGTCACTTGAATTTCCATGTAAATTTTTAGGATCAGCATGTCAATTTCTGCAAAGAAGACAGTTGGGATTTATATAGAGATTGCAATGAACCTTTTCAGGGAGTATTGGCAACATAATAATATTGTCTTCCAATCCACGAATATGGGATGTCTTTCCATTTATTTAAGTATTCTTTAATTTCAACATTATTTTATAATTTTACAGTATATTTTTAAACTTATTCTGTTAAATTTATTTCCAAGTATTGTATTATTTTTGCAGCTATTGTAAATGGCATTGTTTGCTTAAGCTCATTTTGGATTTTTCATTGCTATTGTAGGAAAATGTACTCAACGAGGGAATAAAGGTGAAAGTAATAAGAGACCAATGTTCTTGGCCTGCTATGTCTGGGTTGTAGCCTTCCTACTATAAGTTTTCCCAGGGTGGAGGAAGGGAGGCCAAACCTCATGGTTGCACTCTTCTGGAATTAGCCTCTGCAACACAGAGCTGGAATGTGCTAGGAAATGCAGACAGCCTGCCCCTCCTGTGAAGACACCTTAGCCTTTGAATGAGAGCTGGAGAGAGAGGGGTCACCAAATTCTTGGCAACACCTACCAGGAATGGACTTCTGTCCTGCTAAGCTGAAGAATGGGAGGGAGAGAATAGGTCCTTTCTAGAATGCCGCAAACTCTTATCCTCACTGAGTTTAGTAGCTTTTCTTTTTTGTGTGTTTTTTATTATTCTTTTATTTTGTAATATTACTTGACATTAAATATTATTTTGTATTAGTTTCAGGTGTCAGGTGTACAGCATAGTGGCTAGACATTATATAATCTATGAAGTGATCTCCTGATTAGTCTACTACCCACCTGGCACTATACAAAGCTATTACAATATTATTGAATATATTCCCTATACTGCATTGTACCTCACTGTGACTATTTTATAACTACCAATTTGTACTTCTTAATCCTTTCACCTTTTTCACTCAGCCTTGCAACCCCCCTCCCATCTGGTAACTATCAGTTTGTTCTCTGTATCTATGAGTTCATTTCTGTTTTGGTTTTTTCTTTCTTTTTTTCTTTAGAGTCCAAATATAAATGATATCATTTCTCCCTGTCTGACTTATTTCACTTAGCATAATACCCTCTAGGTCCATCCATATTGGTAAGATTTCATTCTTTTTATGACTAAGTAATATTCAATTGTATATACATACCACATCTTCTTTATCTAATCGTCTATTGATGGGCATTTTGGTTGCTTCCATATCTTGGCTATTGTAAATAGTACTGCAGTGAACATAGGGATTCATATATCTTTTCAAATTAGTGTTTTGGATTTCTTTGGATAAATACCCAGAAGTGGAATGCTGAATCATAAGTTAGTTCTATTTTTAATTTTTTGAGGAACCTCCAAACTCTTTTCCAAGGGGCTGCACCAATTTGCAGTCCCACCAACAATGCACAAGGGTTCTCTTTCCTCCACATCCTCACCAACACTTGTTGTTTGTTGATTTATTAATGATAGCCATCCTGACAGGAATGAGGTGGTATCTCATGGTGGTTTTAATTTGCATTTCTCTGATGATTAGTGATATTGAGCATCTTTTCATATGTCTATGGCATCTGTATGTCTTCTTTGAAGAAATGTCTATTCAGGTCCTCTGCCCATCTCTTAATTGGATTGTTTTGTTTGTTTGTTTGTTTGGTGTTGAGTTGTATGAGCTCTTTATAAATTTTGGATATTAAGCCCTTATCAGGTGTATCATTGGTGAAAATCTTCTCCCATTCAGTAGGTTGTCTTTTCATTTTGTTGAAGGTTTCCTTTCTGTGCAAAAAGTTTTTATTGATGTAGTCCCATTTGCTTATTTTTGTTGTTATTATTTTTCTTACCTGAGGAGATATATCAGGAAAAATATTATTAAGAGTGATGCCAGAGAGTTTATCACTTATGTTCTCTTCTAGGAGGCTTATGGTTTTGGGTCTTAAATTTAAGTCTTTAATCCATTTGGAGTTTATTCTTGTATATGGTGCAAGAAAGGGGTCTAGTTTTATTTTTTGCATGTATCTGTCCAGTTCTCCTAACAACTTTTATTGATAGACTCTCTTTACCCCATTGTACAGTCTTGCCTCCTTTGTCATAGATTAGTCAATCATATAGACATGGTTTTATTTGTGGGCTCTCTTTTCTGTTTCACTGATCTATGTATCTGTTTTTATGCCAATATTATGATGGTTTGATTACTATAACCTTGTAGTTTAGTTTAATATCTGATAGCACTTCCAGATTTGTTCTTCTTTCTCAAGATTGTCATGGCTATTCAGGGTCCTTTACGGTTCCCATATAAATTTTATGATTATTTGTTTGAGTGCTGTGAAAAATGCCATTGGTATTTTGACAGGGATTTCATTGAATCTATAGATTGTTTTGGGTAGTAAGGACAATTTATCTATGTTAATTCTTCCTATCCATGAGAATGGTATATGCTTCCATTTATTTATATCTTCAATTTCTTTTTTCAATGTCTTAGGACTTTCCAAGGACAGGTCTATTACTTCCTTTGTTAAACTAATTCCTAGGTTTTGTTTTTTGTTTGCTTGTTTGTTTGTTTGTTTTTGGATGCAGTTGTAAATGGGATTGTTTTCTTAATTTCTTTCTGATAATTTATTATTGGTGTATAGAAATGCAACTGATTTCTGAGTATTAATTTTGTATCTTGCTACTTTATTGAATTCATTTATCAGTTCTAATATTTTTTGGTGGAATTTTTGGGGTTCTCTACATATAGTATCATGTCATCTGCAAAACTGACAGTTTTACTTCTCCCTTTCCCATTTGGATGCCTTTTATTTCTTTTTCTTGTCTGACTGCTGTGGCTAGCACTTCCAATATCATGTTGAATAAAAGTGGTGAAAGTGTATATCTTTGTCCTGTTTCTGATCTTAAGGGGAATGCTTTTTGCTTTTTCCTGTTCAGTATGATATTAGCTTTGGGTTTATCATAAATGGCCTTTATTATGTTGAGATATGATCCTTCTATTTCCACTTTGCTGAGAGTTTTTATCATAAATGTATGCTGGATTTTTTCAAACACTTTTTCTGCATCTATTCATATGATATGATTTTTATCCTTCATTTTGTTGATGCGGTATATCACATTGATTGATTTGTGAATATTGAAACAACCTGCATACCAGGAATAGAATCCCACTTGATCACAGTATATGATCATATATTGAAGCACAACCCTCCAATATGTTGAGTATTTGAAGATGGGGTTTGAGAAATAATCAGTTTTAGATGAGATCATGAGGGTGGGAAACGCGTGATGGAATTAGTGCCCTTATAAGAAGAAGCACCAGAAAGTTTATCGTCTCTCTCTCCCCTCTCTCTCTCTCTCTCTCCCTCTCTCTCTCTCTCTCTCTCTCTCTCTCTCTCTCTCTCTCTCTCTCTTTGCCACGTGAGGACACAGCAAAAAGGCAGCTATATGAAAGCCAGGAAGAGAGCTCTTACCAGAACCCAACCATCCTGGCACCCTGATCTCAGACTTCCAGTCACCAGAACTATGAGAACATAAATTCCTATTTTTTAAGTCACCCCATCTATGGTATTTTGTTATGGCCTTCAAACTCATTAGACACTGACACTTTTGGTTTTGGTCTTATTATATGATGTTGCTATTAGATATTACTCCCACATGTTTACAACATGTGTTCTATCATTGGTGATCCAGATCCCTACATCAATCCTGGAATTGTATTTCAATGTTATAACCTATTCTATTCACTTTCAAATGTCCAGTTCATACTCCCATAACATTGAGATTGATTCTAGAAAAGACTGACAACTGTAGCCATATATTTTCTGAAACTAGACCTTCTTTTTAAAACATCCAGCTCTAGTGGTGAGCCTGGGTTAGCAACGAATAATCCTTCCTTATAGTGAGTTTTTTGGGTGTCCTTAAAAAATTTCCTTCCAGTTAACATCTGTTAGGTCAATGACATTCCATCAGAGAAGTTTTAATAATATTAAACTTCAAAATAAAATGGCTATGGTTTCAATCTCTTTCCTTTCAGAAGGTTTATTTGTCCCAATTCAAATATGTCCATGTTGTACCTACTGATCAGCTATACATTTCAAACAGCTTCGGGAGAGATTCAAGGCCACAGATGTTTCACTTCACAATTCTCCAGACACAGTGGGTCCTACTTGGTTTGTATCTACATAAGTAAATATATCTTATTTACGTAGATATGTAATTAGAAATTACATATCTGCATAAGTATGCAGAGAACATTCCAATGACTCTTCCCTAAACTTGCAAATTTTCTCCTAAGGTAATTTGCTCTGTCCATTAATAAAGAGAGCTGATAGTGTCATTTTGTAAGATTTTAAAGGCTTTTTAAAATTTTTGCTAAGAAATCCCATTATGCATTTAAGAACATTTTAACTGAAAGATTAGTAAACCTAATAACTGATAAATCATCAAATTCATTCCAAAATATATTGCATTCATATTTCCACCATATTTAGTTAGTATCTCTATTCTGCAATGCATTTTGGTTCTTACTCTCATGGGTCCACATGTATTTTACAAGGACACTGATGATATATTTTGCTATACAAATCACAAGATATAGTTTACACAAGAGCTCAGGTTTTTATACATTTCTCCCCAAAGGGTATTCATATTTGATAAATCACTGATTGAAATCTGAGGCAATTAAGTTGTGATGACCTTGGCATACTAGTGGATATATTTTCCATTAAGACAATGTGAGTCCTTTATTATAGCCAGCCTGAGTAGAAGAGAGCCAAGTTAAGACCACATCACTTTTAATTTTTTATCCCTCAAATACACACAATGTTTTAATTCACTACAGATCAAATCTACCTGGCAGCCTCTTGCTTTATTAGGCCAAGTTGAACCCCTTGCTTAGAATTTCCACTCTTTAATTGAAGTAATAGCCATTAATCACCAAAAAGCCAAAACAAGTATCTAACATTACATTGATTTTAATTTTTTATTTTGTCTTTTTGAAATCATGAATATTCTGCTATATTCTGCATTGTTATAAAGCAATACTTAAGATATTTTGATTATAAAATATTCCAGCAATATCCAAGATTATAGAGAAAAATATGGCCATTCACTGTCATATTTTATTCCCATTCTCTCTTTTCTCCTCAGAGGTAACCTTTCTCACTAGCTATTATGTTTTTGTGCAGTCCTTTTTATTCATTTTCATATGCAATTTACAGGATGGCAAATGGGAACCTTTCCCATTACCTTTTCTCTAGGGTAATCCCAGATCCAGCACATAGTATTTAATCCTGACAACTTGGTTTTCTGGAAATCCTGTGCCCATCTAATTCCCCTTAATAAATAATAATTATTATTATTATTATTTTTGCTTATACATTTAGAATATATGCTGTTGTTGGCAATGAGAACCCTGAATGACACAGTCATTTCTTGACTCTTTTCCTCAAGAGATAGCCATGGATAATAAACTCCTCGAATTTCTGATTATCATTAAATAAAATTGTCAAATGAAAACTTAACTGAGTACAGTACTTTTATACTGTTGTCCTTTCAGCTCAGCATTGTGTAGATGCGATTCTGCTTTCTTTCTGATTCAAAGTTGCAATTAAGTCCAATGGTAAAATAATTATTTTTCCTTTGTAGGCAGCTTGTTATTTTTGCCTTAAATCCTACAAGATTTTCCCCTTGATTCTTATAGTTCAGAGGTTTTATCAGAAAATGATGAGATTTGTGTGCCTTTTCTCATCTTGTAGCTTTGAATTCAGTGAGCTTTTCTATGGGAAGTCTTTCTTTAGCTCTTCTTCAGTTCAGGGAAAATTCATTCTAATTGGTAAATTCTTGTCTTTCCATCATCAATTTATATTTCATGTTATAAAACTCTATTTTTCATATAATTACACTTGACTATACACCCCAATCTTTAATCTTTTCCTTCATGATTTTGTACTTTGTTCTTTGCTTTGAGATATTTCTTGCATTTCATCTTTCAACCACTAATTTGAGTTAGAATATTCACTAGTCATTTCTTCAATAGAGCTACTGGTTTGTTGTTGTTAGGAAAGCATTTTTTTAAGCTCCAGACTTTTTTGGGGGGAAAGGGTTCACCTCAATTTCCTTAAGAATGCATCTGCATTTTTCTTATGCAGACTACTATCTGTCTCCTCCTCCATTCTATTGGGCTGAACATGTATTGTGTTTGTTCTGACTGAGCTGCTTTCATTGGCTGCTGGGCCCTTCAGATGGATGCCAATATTCCTTGTCATTACTACAGCTAGTTGATACCCCAAGTGTCTGCCATGCCATAGGTGGTGGATATGCATAGTGACAAACAGGCAGCTTGCCATACCACTAATAAGGGACCTGGAGGAAGCTTCATTGCTTACACTTGTCCAGTTTCAAGGGAACAGAGGGTGTACTTCAGCCCTTCAGCTCATAATTGACCACCTGGGGGCCAAAGAGACCCAGCATACTTACAAGGAACTGATGTTGACTTAACTTGCCTCCAACAGTCTCTACATCTCTGGCCCTCCCTGGGGCTCCAGTTCAGGATGCCCAGCTCTTGGGGGAGAAAAGTCTTGCTCACTTGCTTCCTGCTATCTGGAGAGGGAAACTCGTTGTGTTTGGGATGAAAGTGAAGGGAGTTTCCTGCAGATCACCAAGGTCCCCAGAATTCTTTATAGATAACGTTAATAATCAATATTGTAGAACATTTTCTATTTGTTATTTTAATACTGTTTTTCTTCTTTTCCTAGATAAACTTAAACAAAACATGAAATAAAGTATGGATTCAGCACTTGTCTTAACACTGATCTTTCAGCCACTCACCTCATTTGCCTCTAAATTTTTATTCCTCTTCTCCCAGGACTCCCACTTTCATACCAATAATGCTTCCTCTCAACTGACAGACATATCAGTGGGAATAAGTGTTGACCAAGGGGAACAGTCTAGCGCTTTTCATTTGCCACATGGGCATTCACGCCCACACTGGCCTTGCTTTCTGCGTCTAGCCTTTGAAATTTTGTTCCTAGATTTCCAAGCCCTGATTTTCACCTGTACCATTCACCAGTTAAAATAATATCATTTTAACATATTACATTGTCAGAAAACCAATACTCTCAAAATACCTTGAAAGAATATCCTTTTGACTTGGTGGTCAATGGCTACTTGGAATCATTCCTGTCAGTTCTGAACATGACAATAAGGAAAGAATGCATTTGAGATGTGTCTCCTTTCCCTTCTTTTCCTTTTTTTTTTTTTTTAGCTGAGAGTGTGGCAGCTCATCTCGGGCCAGGAATCGAACTGGTGACCCTGTTACTCAGAGCTCACACTCTTGAGTGAACTCTTAACCAGCTGAGCCACTCAATCGGCCCCCTTGTTTTCCTTCTGATAATGCACTCCTTTGATAATAACAGATCATTTAAAAGCAGGCTGTATCTTGCTTAGCACTCAGCACCCACCCAGACTTTAAGTTGAATTTTTAAAACAACAATATAGTTAAAGATTTCACCAAATTTAATCATAATTAGTCAAATCATAACACACAGAGAAGCTCATGGACTTTCTGGAGTAGTGGTATTTTAGCAGCATTTAAAAACACCCATAAATATATTAAATATTTTATTCTAATATTTTTGGTTTTCACATTGAAAGCTTTAATCAATCTAGAATTTATTTTTGTAGTTTTATGACTAGTATGAGGGAGAGATCCAATTTCACATTTTTTCATATAGGAAGACAATTAATCCCATGATTTATTTTTTAAAAATCTATCCTTTTCCTACTGATTTTTATAACATTTTGAAAAGTATGATTTTATATTTAGGATTATTTATTTTCATGTCAATTCTTGTTAATTACTCCTAACATATTGGCCTTATAAGGTAAATATTAGACTCAAAGAATTTTAAATCTAAATGTTGACATCTAGATATTAAAACAAATGAGAAACATCAAATAAAAAAAAGATCATTTTTCTGGACTTAGTTATTTTTGTTAAAGTAATCATTGTATTCACTTTAAATCAAATGTAATATTTCTTCAAGATGTGTTCAAGAGCTTGACAATGATTTTATACTTTGAATAATTGAGTCCTGTACCTGTCTCAATTTTTGCTATATCATGGTTAAACCTTAGGTAGAAGTGAAAATGTCTGTACCTCTGTAATGCCATGTTGAAGAAATGGAGCTAGCCTCAGGAGGTTTCTGTCTGGAATGACTACGTTTCACTAGGTAAAAATATCTTATACAGTACAGGGAAAATCTGAGAGATTGGAAGAAGGAAGAGTGATGTACATACATATTTTTAAAGCTGAAAATATTGAACTTTATAATTTGATATTTGCCTTTACATTTGGAGCAAAAGATATATTTTCACTCAGATCAGAATAGCTGACAATTACAAATCTGAACATACCACTTTACTAAGATACTGTATTTTATTTTTAATTTTAAATAAGGTTCTAGATCACCTTGTAGACTGGACATGTTACTTTTAGACATTGTTCCGTTTGGTGCTAATTATAGCAAGGTATTGATAAAAGCAGTCACATCTAATTATGTAGACCGAAAGTGAGAAACTTTTGAGGTCTGTATCTTTGCAACAATTAACAAATAATTTGTTTTGTATAAACAGGTGATTAGAGGAACATTTTAATATGTCTGACTGATCAAGGCACATATTTAAGAGAAGTAGAAAGCTGAATTTGTAATTAAGAATTTGCAAATGTCCATTAAGAAAATTCATTTACAAACTGGTGGGGAAATAATAATCAGATCTTACTTAATTCGAAATAAATGAAATTATGTAATTTTCCTTAGAGTAAGAATGTCCTTGATATTTTGCCTCAGGTAGTAAAATATATTTAATTCTTACGTATGCAAGTATATATAAGATTTGAACTTCTTATATTTTATTTCCTTTTAGTTTGAGATCCTAAAGATGAATGGAGATGAAACAGCTGCTTCTCCCTGTTGTAACAGATAATATTAAGTGCCTACCAGGAATTTGGCCCTCTCTGATTATATGGCAAATATATATTTCTCCAAGGAATCAGTCAATTGAGACCATATTTCAGAAACATATGAATTTTAATAATCTCAGGTTTTAGCTGAATTAACCAACTAGGTGAAGACAGCTTTAGCCATTAACTACAATTATCTAGAGTTCCCATCTGCCAGGTGGTTTAGACCAGATCTCAAATAAAGGAAGATATACATATCAAAAGTTTCATTTGAAATGTAACTGTCCCCATGCCACATCTGTGAATACAAATGTATTATATTTTAAATGCATTGTGTTATAAATCTCAAAGCCCCAAGCTTTCACTTGCAAGATTAAAAACAAAAATCCAATCTTTTCCTGGTATCTCTATCAATTATTTGTCAATTATCTAGGTATCTGGAGAGGTACATATATGTGGTTAGGTAAGAATTGTTTGATTACCATTTGATATTTTATGATGCTTGCAACACTCTAAATCCTTGGTCCTAGTGTTAGTTACTCGATTATTTAACAATTATTGATTATCTCTTATGAGCAAGATATGTTTCTATTGGGTTGTCGGAGAAGTCGTGACGTATTTTTTCTACGTTTTTCGTTGCAAAAAAAGTATCATGACTTTTCTGACAACCCAATAGATACTGGGCATAATTAATAAACAGAATGGTGAAGGTCCCTGGCCTTTCTAACATCTTTCTAATAATAATGTTTTTCTGGGTCATTGATACTGTTGGTCTTCTGCCCTCATTGCTACTCAAGTCCTTGGGCCCCGACCTCCATGCTTCCAATCAGCGTCCTCCCTGTAGCTGCAAACCTCTTCTTGACTGTTTACCTAGGTGCTCTTCCTTGGATCCAGCCCACAGAGAACTTCTTATGCCTCCTGGGACAAGCTCTTTTAAAGGGACTTCCCACAGCAGTGCTCTCACACCCTTCGGAACACGCTTCTTCCTTTCATGCCAATGGTTCCTAACCTTGGCTGTGGATCAGAATCACTTAGTGAGATGTTTCAAAGATACAGATTTTCGGGTTCACTTCATGTTTACAGAATTAGAGTAATTAACAGCAAAACCCAATCATCTATATTCTTAAAAATCTCAAATGATTCTGATGGAGTGTGAACCACAACCTCATATTTCACACGGTCCTATTCATTTCTTCAAATCTGAACCCTGTTGCTCAGTTTCACTCACTCTAGAAAACTATTCATGTGTTTGTGGCTTGTTTGCCTCAAGGCTCCAATTTTATTTTCCATCCTTCTGACATCATATGAGGATTCTCAGTCCATCAGGAGAGTTTGAATATTCCCAAACTCTAATTGTGAATAACGTCAGTTCATTTTCACAGGGCTCTATAAAATTCAAAGTTGTGGTTTACATTTTTATGTCCTGGGCTAGGACCAACATCCCACAATAGCTACAAGAGTCTTTCCATATTTACTAAACATTGAAGGCTGGTGTGTATGAAGAACAGAGAGCCTCCAGAGGGTGGTGGCATTTAAAACTCAGGAAACTAAATGAATGTCATCTTCAACTCAGCCAAATACAATTACTCGTAAAATTTCTGTGGGAAACAACATCATTAGAGATAAAGATAAATATTAGAACATTAACCTAACAAAAGTATTTTTCATTTGGCTAACCTCTGCTTCTGGAAATATGAAGTTATCTTTGCAGAAGAGGAAAGGATGATGGTGGTAAAGAGCACATGCTGATGTACAGCCACTTGGCGTCAAGTCCTGGCAGTGATACATTGTATCAGGGTGGTCCAGACAGTGCTTAACTTCCAAGGTCTGGTTTCTTGTCCCTGGAGCAGAAATGCCAGCAGTAGCTACATTACAGGGTCATTCTGAGAATTAGTTAAGAAGATGTACATTAAGCACTTAAATATGGTACTTAGAGCATTGTAAAAATTCAAGAAACAAATGACTGTTCTTGATATTATTGTTATTATTATTATATTATCATGAGTAAGTATATGAAGTTGGAATTTGTAGGCATGACATCTCCCTGAGTAAGTTCTAAAACCAAAGTTATTATGGCATGGACCAATAAGCTTTTTCTTTCATTATGGTCATTATGTAAAACTAATCAAAACCATTTTTTTCCCTGTCTTTTTGGGGGTTTGGAGAAAGAGGAACATTCTCATAGTCTCTCAGGTTATCATGAAGAGGCCTGTTCCTATTGAAAGTAAAAAAAAAAATATCATCTTCTGGTTTAAATATGAATCATGTTTATATTCACAAAATGTGTGTGATAAGACTATTTCAGGTTCAACTCTTTACTGATTTTTTCTGGAATGCACATTCTGAAAAATGTATTGTGGGCAGATAAAATTCTTTAACATTCTAAGTAAATCTTATATAAATCAATATAAGGAATAATTTTTAAAAATAATGTAAATTTCTGATATGAAAGCCCATAGTCATGATACAAAATATTTGAGAATATTTTTAACCTATAAATCAATTGAGAATAATTTCATAGAAATATAAAAGAATATCATCAATATAATGACCTGAATTCATTTATGAGGATCATAAAAGAATTAGTCTATCTGACCACTACCTATTATCTAATTCTAAAACAGTTTTGCAAGTTGTCACTGGTTCATTGCTCAATATCTAGTTAAAAGTGGTCTTTAGAGAACATAGGCATTGAGCTGAAGGAATGTGCAATATAAGTTAATGGAATCTAGTATATGTGCCTTATTTCTTTTCACCTTGAATCAATTTTTTTTTCATAAAAATCGGAGTTTGTGATAAAATCCTGAGCATATTTGCTATAGGTGGGTATTTGTTTCTTTCAGAAGGTCATAAATATGTGTTGATATTACAAAGAAAAAGTAGTATAAACCTAGAATATTCTGGGGTTTTTTTTTAAATAAAACTGTGTTTCATACTGTAATGCATGATGCTGGTTTTCAAAAGAAAATCTGATTATAAAGTATGTATTAACTGTTTCTAAATGATTATAATTAAAAAGCCTTACACTCGCTCCCAGTGGTACCTCCAAAATTTCCAAAATATAGGAAAATCCTAGGAGGTGCTTATCTGTTTGGAAGGAAAGACAAAGGCATGTCATGACAGGGTAATATTAGCAACACCGTTAGTGTGAGATAGAACTTTTCTATTTGCGATGGCTTGGTCAAACAGATGGTTATGTGGCTATGTTGGGGGAGGTGGAAGTGCGGAAATTGATGCCACCATGACTCCCTTTTCTGACCAACTATTACAACAATAAAACTGGTCACAGTTACTTCAACTGTAAGGTGGGGGAGAATTAAGAAACTAAAGTCTCTCACATCTCAAGTTACACGATCTATACTCTTCAATAATCAAAATATAAGACATCAAATGCAAATCAAATACAGTGAAAAAACTTAACATATCTAATAATTACTTCTAACAATCTGAGATTATTTTATATCACGCTTTTGATTCTATACTGGAACTATTGTACATTTTGTGGATAGTTATGACTTCCAAATACACTTCAATGTGGGAAATAATAATTCTACTGTGTGATATAAAGAAAAGAACATGAAGCAAGGACTTTTTAGTTAATAAACCCATGCAGGTCAGTCTCAGGGGTATGGTGATAGTGAAAAAATCATATATTATGAGAATAATTATTTTATTGAATGACAAGGCCCATTCTTCCCTTCTGCTAGAGAAATCTGCTAACGAATAAAAAGCATCCTGCCTTTAATTATGCTTTGTTTATTTGCAGTGTGAAGAGTTCATTTTTTCCTGAGTAAAAAAAATCTATATTAACAAAAAATTCCATGCTGGCACTAAAACTCTTTCTTCAGATTTTTCTTTCCTGCAAGCTTATTGAAGGAGACATTAGTTGCATTTCTCTAACATCTTAGCTCAGGGCTTCAGGGATATAAACAATTATCCTCATCCGGCATAAAGCTGAATTTCCTGGCTCGAAAAGCAAATGTATACATAGTTTGATTCTCCTTACACCGTTCCATGCGATGCATCTCTGGGTTACTCGGACATACATGCCACTCGCCTTCATTTCCCAGCGTGAAGATCTAGTTGGCTGGCTGTCTTCTAGTTTACCCCCAAAATAAAAGACTATATTACAAAGCAGGCATCTAATGAAATAGAAAGAAAATCAGGATGAATGTAAATGATTCTTCCTTTGTCCCATAAATCCCCAAAGACAATATAAATTTGAGAGAAAAAATATTATTAAAAAAGGAAAACTGCCTTACAATCTCAGCCTAATGGGATCTGCAGAAGAAATATGAATCATACTGCACAAGAGTTAAGTTGATAAAATGTTAGGTTGTCAGATGCTTATGGAAAATGTATGTGCTTGCTCACAGGGAAATGCACATACAGGCTTTCCTAGTTTCCACAATGTATTTGAATGATGCTTCCTTTGCTTGCTGTATAATCATGCCAAGTGGGCAAATATATAATGGTACAGTCTAAATTTTTGCTTGGTAATTTCATTCAAAATATTTAGATGATGTTTTGTGAGTTACTCTCTAGTGAGTGACTACAGTAAATACAGCTGACATTAGTGATGAGCTTTATCTCTATTGCTGCCATATTATGGTGCATACCAGTTTTGTTTACCTGTGCTAATCCAAATAAAACGCACATTATTAACTGCCCCTGAGGTCTGCTTAACTATTTTTAACCTATGGCTCACTTTGTACTTTTGACATAGCAGAATAAAGATGAAGAGATTGGTTCTGGTACAGATCAGGTTCTCATTAGAGTGAATTGAGTTCTTTAATCAACAACATATTTTTTTTTAAAGAAATTAAAACCAATGTTTGGAGATTTCCTGCTTTCCTAATGGTTTGCTTTTCTCTTTTTAAAGTAGCCTTAAGCCAAAGTGAAGTTGAAGTTGGGGGGAGGGAGGACAAGGGAAATTATGCAATCCAGAGGTTTGTTGACAAAACTTTTTTGATGTCTTCCAGTTTATAATGGAAAGTGAAATTCCCAGAATAGTACAAAAATCAAGTGGATCACATTAGTCTTAGTCAAAAATTTAAATGCAAAACAGTTCTGAAAATGCTCAAGTTTAAGTTCTGTGCCTTTGTAGCAAATTCTTACATCATGAGCAGTTTATTCTGTGTGAAAAACAAGAATCTGTATATGAGCACCTAATTCTGAAAGTACTAAATAGATATGGTAAAGCTAATTTCCATAGAAAGAACACTGATCTTTTGTGTATGCTTCTATACTTGAATAAATTGAGGTCGTCAGCCATAACCAGGACTACAATTAAAATAGGGAAAGTTTCTAATTCTTTTCTCTTTCAAAATCTTGTTATCTGTAAATAAATATTCCTCAAAAGAAATCTAAAAGTCTAAGAATAACCTGGTTTTGTCTTTTCCCCCGTGAAATGAGGGTATTGGTGGTAATTTACTCATGTCAGTTGCTCTTTACTTTTTAATCTGTTTTTTCCATCTTATGGTTAAATACTCCCTCTGTTGTATTGCAGTCCTGTTATTTTTCATTATTTTGGTGGCAACAAGTCTTTTAACATATTTTCTTATAAAAAAGTATTGTTTAATAGGATTTCATTAAAATTTAAAACTTTTGCTCTGTAAAAGATAATTGCAAGAGAATGAGGAGAGAAGCCACAGGCTAGGAGAAAATTACTTCCAAAAAATACATATGCTAAAGGGCCATTATCCAGAATATATAAAAAATTTGTAAAACTAAACAATAAGAAAACAAGAACCCAATTAAAAAATGGGTTAAAGATTTGAACAGGTATGCCATTAAAGAAGATATACAGGTGACAAAGAGCATATGAAAAGGTGACCCACATCATATGTCATCAAGGAAATGCAAATTAAAGCAACAATCAGATACCACTGCACACCTATTAGAATGGCCAGAATCCAGAGCACTGAAAACACCAAATTCTGAAAAGGATGTGGGGCAGCCAGAACTATCCTTCATTGCTGGTGGGAATGCAAAATGGTACAGCCACATTGGAAGACAATTTGGCGGTTTCTTATAAAACTAAACATATTCTTTCTATATGATCCAGCATTGCACTCCTTGATATTTACCCAAATGAACTGGAAAAATGTGTCTACATATTGTGCATATGTGGGGAAACAAGGAATATAGGAACTCTCTGTATTTTTTCCACTCAGTGTTGATGTGAATCTAAAACTGCTCTAAAATATAATGCTTATATCAATTAAAAAGCATAATCTGAAATATATTTTTCTTCCAATTTTCAGGTGATGTATCTTTTCCATTACATTTCAATACTTTAAAGTACATTTTCCCTTCTTTTTTCTTTCTCAACATTGCATTTGGAGAGATTTATTTGAGTATTCTCTGTAAAAAAGCAGAAAGAGTAGGAATGTTCTACAGTTCTTTTCACTGTTTGTTTGGAAGTTTATAGATTTTCACTTTCAGACCTTAACTTTATATCAAGTTACTGTTCTACATAGGACTAGCTCCATCTGTGAGGGCAATGTGACATTCATTTAGGGCGTGTCTGCTCAAGATTCTTTTGCTCTCCTGTTCGTCATGCTAGATAACCACCTAAACAAACTTTTTGTTGTTGTTGTTGTTGTTTTTTGGTCTTCTTTCTTTTTCCTTGTTTCCAGAACATTCCAGACAACCTGCCCCTACTGAAAGCATCCATTACTTGTGGAAATCTACTTCAATGGCCTGTGAATTTACTTTCCATTAGTAATTAAGATTCATAGAAAAAAATATACCTTTCCATTTTGGTCCTTAAGATTTTATTGTTTAAATAAATTTTAAACACTGTTAGAGTGAGATGCAAAACTCTACAGACTTTGCTGGCAACAACTACCAAGTTTTCTGCCTGGTCAACTCAGTTCCTGCACTCTGGATTTATATACAGATAGTGCATATATGTTAAATCCATTCCTCACTGTTTTTGTGGGCATTTTTCCTTCGTTTGGATTCAGAAGTGTATGAGTGTATACTGAACTCAGTTTATCTGCTACTCTAGATCTTTCCAAGCATGTCTCCCCAGGGTCTTTGTTACTTGCCTTGCTCCTTGGCAAGAGTGTGTCTAGTAGAAGATCTATGCTGCTCCAAAAGTGGTAAAGCTATGGAGCTACCACTGGTTTCACTATTACACTGAAGGCCCCTTAGTTTCATGCCAACTGACAAGAAGGGATACCTGTGCCTGCCCAATGGCTGGATCATGCCCAGGGAAGCTTGGGTTTCTCTGGTGACTTCCTAGAGAACCAGGCCAGGTTAAACAAAACAGGCATATGGAGCACCAATGTCCTGAGGGGAACGTTTTGACCAAGGACATAAAGAAGGCAGGGACGATTCAGCAAAGAAATTGCTCCCTGTCCCCTGGCTGGCTGTTTTCAGACACAAAAGTTTCCATGTGCCTCTGTAGATAGATAACATGTAACTGAGCAACAAATTCTTTTCAAGGCAAAACTGTGGCCAGCTATGGAATGTACCACCTTGTGTTTGCTTTCCCACCTTTCTCGCTTCACTTTCCTTTATCCTTGACTCTTTCTTTTATCCTTGGGGATTGTATTCCCCAAGGTGGTATTAGCTTGTTAGTTTTTGCCTCAGGCTCTGTTTTCTAAAGAATCAAGATTAAGACAGTGTGTGTGTGTGTGTGTGTGTGTGTGTGTTCCAAAAATATCTTTCTCACTCATTTCTTTTTCAACATGCAGTCAGTATAAGTTCCTGCCTGAGTTTTATCATGTATGTTCTTTTAGCATCTGCACATAGTGCTACTGCAAAAAGCATTTCCTATAATTTTCATAGATGTTTCAATAGAATATTTTGAAGTGTTAGCTATGGAACCCCTAATCCACCATTATCTTGTTCTGGGGTATAAACATTTTATTTCATCACTTACGCATTAAACACATTGATGTTTCTCTGATCACGCAGTTTGGTTAGGAAAATTGGAAAGGAAAACAAAAGAGAGAATGAGTGCAATAGAAAATGTGGGGAATTTTTCTGCTTGTTTATTTTTCTTTATTTTCTTTATTTCAACAGAATGTTGACTCTGCTTTGACCACTAAAACAGAACTCCTTATGTGAACTTGTTTCTGTTCTTATTCCTATAAAGGTTTCTTAGGTTTGAAAGTTATTTACAACCTAATTTAGAACAGAAAATAAAGCAAAAAATGTCAGTCTTTTGTTGTCAGATAATAACGTAAAATTGGGTAATTGAATGTACATTTCAAACGTAAACTGAAAGTTCTCCCTACCAACTAAATAAGCATGGAACAATATTTCTCACATTAATTGCAACGATTATACCAAGTGGCTTGCTGCACTGAATTACAATGGCAATTATAAGACTCACTTAAAGATACCTATCACCTTTTCTTCTTGGGCACAATGATAATCCACATTTTCCCCCATTCATTTATGTAGGCTTATATGTTTCAGTTTTGGACAATGAAATCTGGTTAAAGGTGGTATAATGCCATTTCTGGCCTAAAATGTTCCCTGTGGACATGATGTTTTCCCTCTTCACCTGCCAGTCATCAAGACTCAGAGCACCCAGGGGAGAACCCTGCACCTTTAGGTCATGGTGAACTAGTAGATGGAAAGCACTGAGAGCCCAGAATGATTTTGTGCAGGAGATTCCCCTTTCTATCTACCCACCAACCACATTGGGATATGTGGTTCATAAAAAATGTCCTTTTGTTTTGTTAAGACATCAGAATTTTGAAGTTAACTACCATAGTCAAGTTCCCTAACAGTTTGATTCAGCAATCAAGTCATATTATAGCATAAGGTATATTTCAAAATTAAATAGAAGTAAATTTGGTATTGATATCATAATGATCACTAATATAATTCCATGAATTACAGAAAATGCTATAATTAGAAATCTTATTTATGAACTTGTCTTGAATATTTAGTAAATCTAATAAAAATGCAATTTTTTATTTTTCATACTTAATAAACTTATTGTTGGTAATATAAACTGAAAATATTGCTACTCACAAACCAAATCACACATATCAGAAAGTACAAAGCTATTATCAACTAAGCTTG
>NW_017732227.1:581977-586057 GCF_001890085.2 Hipposideros armiger
CTACAGCTTTCTAATCTGAAAGGTGCTGACAGAATGATATAGCCATTAAAAAATAATTGCAAAGATTAGAATTTTGATCATTTAAATTAAAATCTTAGTGAACAAAATAAAAAATTGCATTCAGAGAGAAAAAGCTAAGCAGTATGCTGCAAATGTGAGCAAAGGCATTCCCCCAGAAATCAAAACAGAAGTTTGGAAATGTAGGACATTGGATATAAACCTAGAAGTTTCAACATCTAATTAGATCTTGAGAATGTGAAAATGGAAAAGGCATTGAAAATATTCACAATGATTTGCAGAACAGAATAACAAGACTGTATAAGTAATATTGATCAGCATATATAATATGAGCTGTAAATAACACAATCCAATTTCAACAAAATAATTTTAGAAAAAAAGATATGTCCAATAGACTTGTAGTGAAATTGATTTTGTAGGGAAAACATTATGTTGTTTATATACTCATAATAGTTTTAACTCAAGTTGAATTTAAAAAAATCACAAATTCTGAGTAATAGGCTAGTCTATTGATTTTAAAATTCTAAAACCACAGAGCTAAAAAAATTGTTATTATTAGAAAATATTAGTACATAGTTAGTTTATACTAGAAATACATTTAACTATAAAATATAAAAGGAATACCACCAATTGTATATCTAATTTGCTATTTTCCCATGACATTATTTTAAAGAAAATAACCAGTGAAATATGAAATTTGAATCTCTTCTGATATTTTATTGCCATGTTTTGTTATCAGGCATCTCTTTGGTGCTCACCCTTTATACAAATACTAAAAACATGACCGAACACAATTTGGGAGGATAGAAAGTACTGTGAATTCACATAGTACACTGTTAAGTGCAGAAAAATTCCAGTGATGTCAACATATAAGTTTGGATGGTGAGGAAGAGAACAGATGAAAGTAAAAACATGGTTTATTCCTTATTCAGTGGAAGGATAGTAGATAGTGATAACTTTAATTTGGTACAAAAGCAGGTTTAAATAGGTGTAATAAAAAGTACAAGAGGAGCTATTAGGATAGAAGCAGAGGCATGACTTTAAAGCAGTAGAATAAAATGATACAAAAAATATTCATCACAGGGTAGGTAGGGTAGGAAACTTAAAATATAGAAATAAAAAAGGAAATAACATAGAAACTATAGGGTCACACAAAGCAGTAATTATAATTACCTAAATAAAAATTTACTTGATATTTATATATTAAAAGATAAGAGTTGAGAATAAACAAAAAACAATTCACAATATGCTGTTTGCAGAGATAAGCTTACAACAAAAAAGAAAAAGAATTAAAGTAAAGGCACTATAAACATAATTGTATTGGCCAGTGTCCTCCAAAGAATCAGAGTCAACTGGCTTTACCAAAGCAAAGAGAATTTAAAAGCATAGTTCTAGTGCCAAAAGAGAAGAATATACCAGTGAAACATAAATGGTGTAGGTATACTTCAAAGAAATGTTGAAAGGATGAACTAGTTAATAAATCATCCTCACAAAACTGGAAATTCATTTTAAAAATTAATCAGTTTCACACAATTGGATAAAGTCTAAATAAAATTTTGAATATATTGCTTTCAGAAAATATGGAATATATTCATACCTTTGGTATTTGGGGAGCTTGCTTAAACAAGACATGAAAGCAAAACAATAAATTTAAATTTGTATACATCTCAATGTGAAATACCTTTATGGCAACAGACAACACAAACAAGGCCAAAAGACTGGAAAAATATTTACTATATATCAGCAAAGGATTTGTATTTAAACTATATGAAGAATTATGAATAAAAATCAACAGGAAAATGACAAAAATCTAGGAGAAATGTAATTTTATAGGGAAAAAGATGCAATCAACAAATGGAAGATGCCCAATCTCACTAGTCATCAGGAAAATGCAAATTAAAGCAACAGAAAATAGGATTTTTATCCATCCAACTGCTACATATAGATAAAAAATATATTGGAATGATGTGTGGAAATATACACTATTTATAAAGATTTAATATAGTACAGACACTGAGAATCATTGTGGCAGAAAAAACTTAAATTTTATTCAAATCATCAAGTTCTCAAGACTTAACTAACAGGAGACACATTTGCATCTGCATACAAGGAAATATTTCAATAATATTCATTGATTTCAGTAGCAGAAATTAGGACAACCTAAAAAAAATCTATCCATATAATAGAGAATAACTAGATAAATGTTTGCATGCCCATACTATGCAATGTTGTGCTATAAGTAGTTAAAATGAACAATGCACATTAGTAAATACTGATCTGGAAGGAAAGCAAATTACTAAACACTAGCTAATAAATAGCACTAACTAATAAGGTAGTGACTTATTACATTGTGATTATACACTGACATATATACGAGGTTGGACAATTAAGTTCGCAAACTCATCCTAGAAAAAGTGCTACTCGTATATATGTTATATATTTTATGGGCACATATGTTTAAGTATTTGCTCAGAAAAGCCAAAGGTTATACACTTAACTCATAAATATGCCTATTTCTCATTAAGGAAGGTGAATTAAGGTTACCCATCAAAATAAATTTTAGCCTTATTAATAATATTTTAACATTTTATAATAGGGATATTCATATGTTACTTGTATAATTAAAATTTAATTTGAAATATAAAGGATATGAGTGAGGAAGAGGACTAAATTATTAGCTATTAGTTGGCCTGGGGCATGCATATTCTTTATACTGTCTATCCCCAACCATAGTATTCTTATGAGGATTATATAACAATATATATATGATAAACCATTGTGAAATGTAAAACATAATAGAAATTCTAGATTTTATTCAACGATTTCTTTTTTTACTTCAGGCAAAATGGTTTTTAACATTGTCCGAATATAATGAAATCTTTGCTAACAGGAATATTAATGCCTGGAGCTAAGAGAAAAATTAATTTCCTCTCAATCATTTTCCCTTTCAGAGTTGTGTGAATGAGAACCTTCTGATAGAACATACCTATGAAGAAACGGTTTGTCAGCGCACCTGAAACTAATATAAAATATTGAATGTCAACTGTAATTGAAAAAATATAAGTAATTCTAAAAAAGAAAATAGTATAAATATGTGGCGAAAACAACATTGGTATACATTAGGGTTCCATGAGTAGAAGGAAAAAACTATAGCCACTTTAGGCACTTTATTTGGAAATAGAAACAGCTGAGATAATTGAAAATGTTTGTCTCTGGTAGGTAGAACTTGGAAGTGGAAGGTGGGACAGGGAATTGCTTTTTTTGTTGTTAGCTTTGTGTTGTTTTAATAAAAATGGATATGAAATTTAAAATAATAAAGCAGTATGACATGTAAAAATGTTTTAAATAGGTATTCTTTGGAGAACAAAAAATTACAAAAGTAAAAGCCTGGTGGAAGGTATACCTTGCAGAATTAACGAAGGCAGTGGCTATGGGTATACTGTTAGAGACAAGCTGACATGCATGAAATTACCGGCTTTAAAGCTAGGAAGGATTACACTTATAACCTGACCAAACTCAGTTATTCAACTGATAGAGATTTATCTAAAAAGGTGACATATTGTATGGTTTATCAAAATTACAGTTTGTGAAGCAAAGGTAATATGAGAAACCATAATTTTCATACTCTGTTCCAGTGGTATTGCTCTCCATACTTTAGGGAAAACTCCCACTGGTGGATTTTTTTTCTATTTATTTTGATCACCAAAAATGACTTTTCTCAATGGCATACCCAAATACCACTATGCCCAGTGGAATCTGTCATTTCCTTCTAGAAGACTTAAAGGTATTGGCCTAACTTTTCCACTGTTAACCCAAACCTAGTCTTGTTCCTACTCTCTGCAACTCAGCAAAAGGTTCTGCCTGCACCCTGGTTGTCCAAGATGGAAACATAGGGCAATACCAATAATATTTCTTTCAAAATTCACCCACTTTCAGTTAATAATGAAGTCTAGTACATTTTCCCCTAAATTGTCTTCAGATCTGACTATATCTGTTCCCATTTCATTCTGTCCCAATCTAATTTCCCATAATTTGCAAAATACAGAGAAAAATAAGTTGACA
>NW_017732228.1:0-24432 GCF_001890085.2 Hipposideros armiger
CAGTCTACTTGTGGAGGATGTCACTTCACTGGCTCATGTTGGTATTATCATTGCGCTCTTCCTGGCTGAGGCAGATCAGTCACTGGCCACTGGACGGCAGGCAGCTCATGGCATCTCACAGCAGCCCACTGCAGCAGGGGCTGTAGCCTACGCCGTCGCCAGCCACTCACGGCAGCCCAGCTCCAGGTCGAGCTGTTGTTCATCTTAGCTGTAGAGGGTGCAGCGTCACTGGCCCACATGTGGGAATCGGATCTGCAGCCCTGTTGTTCAGAACTCACTGCACTTACCAACTGAGCCACTCGGCCGGCCTCTAAAGGTTGGTTTTGATTGGAGGAGGGGTTATACATTCTAATTAATCCTTGAAGCAAATCAGAACATCAAAGTTTTAGTTGTAGCAGACTACTAGATGCTCCCCCCAATATCTGTCCTCTCCATCTTCTATAGTCATAGGATTTGTAGCTGGTATGAATCCCAGGCTCCCTTATAAGCCAGGTGTGACCGACTAACTTCTGGTGAGGGGATGCAGACAGACGTGACATATCCATCGTCTGCCCTGTGTCCCTAAAGAGAAGGCACACGACGCCCTTCCCTCCCCTGTTGCCTTCCCTGTCTGCGGGCTGAACCGTGGGTAAGGATGTGGGTACAGGTGAGGGACCAGGAAGACAGGCTCCCGGGCTCCAAGATTCTGGTGTTGACTGCTCACCTACAGTTAGAGAAATAAACCGTCTTGGTTTAGTCATACTTATATTATCTGTCCTAGAGGTTGAATGTACCTTCTAAGAAGGGCAAGATACACTTGTTACAAAGGAAGGCTGTGCAACTCCCAGTAATTGACACAGTTTGGTAAGTTGTGGCTAGAGGCCGAGTCAGGCCTGCCATTCCTTTTTGCAAACAAAGTCTTACTGAAACAGCTGTGTTCATTCATGTGTAGGTTGTCTTAGGTCGCTTCCATACTATGTAACTTCAGAATCGAGGCATTGTGACAGAGACCGTATGGCCTGCAGAGCCTAAAACATTATCTGGGCTAAAGCAGAAAAATTGCCCCTGCTGTTAGAGGAAAAGAAAAAGAAAACCTGGTCACCCGGTACAAGATAGGGAAGAGGGAGAAACAGCAGCAAATGGGAAACCACAAAAAAAAGGACTTTAAAACAAGAAGTCAGGAATGTGACTAACTATGTCGGTGGTAAAAACAATGAGACTAGCTAACTGCTTGTTCTTCCTTCTTGCTGTAGGAGATGGACTGACTGGATGGATGACTGCAAAATCACGTCTGGCCAAAGCTTGATACAGTGACAGTAGTGTAGTTTTCCCCAGTGAAGATGGAGCCACGGCCATTTAACAAAGTGCTTAGACAGGCACAAGATGGCAGCTATTGATTTCTCACTATCTAAAGGTGATGTTTGAAGCTGGTAACCCATCTAGAAATCTCTACATTGATATACTTGAATGAAAATGTCCGCTTGCACATATCTGAATGAGCTTTACACCATCTTCTGACTCCATCTACATACTGTGCCTTTATCTTATTTCAGCTATATAGGTCCCCACTTGAAAATTAAATTTAAAAGCAGATTGTAAGGCAGAAGAAAAAAACTGGACTATTTATTGAAGTGCAACCTTGAGGCACAGTCTCACAGCAGACAGTATCGTATGGAGAGCAAGGAATGCAGACTCCTTAAACATGAAAAATTCCTCTCAGAATAGGGAACATCTTCATACTAAGGAAGTAACAGTCTTCCTGTTTAAAACCCAGATGGCACAGGAGGTTTTAGACTCAAGTTCTGTCCTCAAACAGTGGAAAAATCAGGCCTCAGGATGTGTTTGGTTCTTTTCAACTTGCTTTCCTTTTATTAAGAAGCAGGGAAAACCGTGGGCAGTTCAAAGGTGTAGAGGTGACTCAAGGGCCCCTGTCACCCAGTTTCCAAACTCAGGTCACTAAAGGCATCTTTTCTCTTTGCAAGAAGGAGAAAACTTTGAGCTGGTGGATAAAAACTTTGAGCTGGTGAATAAAAACTTTCTGTACCAGAAGCTGCTGAGTACATCCTGTGGGGAATGTCTATCTTCTGTTTTCCTTTTCCAGCTGTACGTAAGAGGCTGCATCAGGAGAGAACGGGGGTTTTTGAGCATAAAAAGTGAAAAACAGACTTAAAAATTCAACAGTTAAGTGTTTGCCTCTCCTAGACATACAGTCAGAATCTAAGGACTAACAAAGTCAAATCCCTTAGATAGTGCCCCAATAAACCAGGGAGCGCTTACATTTAGAAATGGGGCCTGCGTCTGTTATTCTCTGGGATGCTGGGTTTGCATCCCACAGATTTCCTTTACTCTGCAGTAACCCTTGTTAGTGTGAATTCTGGAGAAGCGTATGAACAAGAGTAATGAAGCACTAATAAACATTTCCTTGTCACCAAAAACTTTTCTGTTCCATCAAGGTTTAAATTTATCAGAAAAGAAAAATGACATCATTCAACATTAACTGCATGCCACACTAGGGCTGGGTCACCATCTGGTCACTGCAGTGTTGTGAATATTAAAAGCAGATAGAGGGCCGGCCGAGTGGCTCAGTTGGTTAAGAGCTCACTCAAGAGTTTGAGCTCTGAGCAACAGGGTCCCCGGTTTGATTCACAGCCCGAGCTGAGCTGCCAACAGGTGGCAGGATGGCTCAGCTAAAACAAACAAACAAAAAAAGCAGATACAAGTTGCCATGTAAGACCATCATTTGGAAATAAATTTTCCAGTAATGCCATTACTGTTTTGGAGTGGGCTTTTTAAGGATTTGTATCACAGTGGAAACAAGTTGAGTCACATCCACATCCACACACTCGTCCATACATGAATCAGTGAGCACAGGTTCTCACTAGGGGAAATATTTTCTTCCAGGAGCAGTCTAAAAAATGTAAGTAGTCAACTCTAAACTAATGGAAGAGAAAGCTCTAAAAACAGCAAACAATCCCGGACTATCTAATAACTCAGTCTTTCACAGCATCTTTCCACTGTTTTGCTTAAATGAATACATTAGGCCACTATTTTAATGCAGTTTATACACATTTTGGTGTAAATTTTTCCAGAGCAAGTCAGATATGCTTTCTTGGTCATAAAGCAAGATTGTCACAAGCCAGCATTACAAAAAGATTCTACTGTGTCGAAGTGTTCCAATCTTGAGCACATCCCAGCCAGGGTAACTCAGCAATACCTGGAATTGGTGGCTTCTACACTAGTAACATAATCCTTGGGGATACAGTTGAGAAGTGACTTTTTTTCAAAAGAATGTTTCATCCTGTTTTTTTAATATTTGAATTAAGTGATGGAAAGTTCTTGGTTAAAAAAGAAAGCTTTTTTTCCAAAAGACGCGTGGCATATCTGAAAGTCAGGCGGAATATTTGGTGTATTCAGAACGCCAAGTCACTCCTGACCTCACCTCTTGGGACCCAGCAGTAATTGCTGAGATGCTCGGAATTAAAGGGTCACAGCTCTTATTTTCCAACATTCCCATTAGCTGTGCTGACTGGGAACTTAAATATGGAGTGTCCTTTGGATGTTATCATATTTTCAGAACCTGAAGTCAAACCAAAATAAGCGTGTACTTCCAAAGACTGATTATCTGAAATGATCCCTCCTAAGTCATGGACATCAGTCAAGGGCATATAAATGAAAGATGAGTCCATTGTTATCTTTAAATCTCATTTTATTAAACCTCCAATGTGTTCTCCCAACACATCACTTCTAACAAAGCACAATTCATAGATTGGGGTTTAGTCCCCTTCCCCGATGAAGAATAGGTTGGCCAAATGCAGGAAATAGGAAGGAAAAGGAGGGGCCAGAATAACCCATAATAATAAACGGAGCAAATCAGAGCTGTAGTGAGGAAAGCGAATGGCATTTCATACGAAAAAGGAAATACATGGTGCTTAAGTGAAATGCTTATGTTAATTATAAAAAATCAGTTCATCCAGTAATTCTGAGGTGATGAGAGCATTAGAACCAATAATAAATTTGACTCAGTCAAGGAATGAAGTAGGTAGAAAGAGGCACTTTTAATCCAAAGGAAGAAAGAAATGGAGGACATAGCAAAAATACAGGTCTAGGGAAAAAAATAAATCCTGTCTTCCTTCAAGGACCAATCGATACAACAATTATAGAAATCATCAGCCAAGTTCTTCCAGACTGTTTAACAGGGAAGATTGTACTTCAACTTTTCCTTGGGGAAGAAGGCAACATCCTAGTAAAAACTTGTTCTAAATAGTACATTAATAAACCAATTTCGCCTAGCAGTGCAAAGAACACACAGAGGTGAGCAATGTCACTATAAAATTTCCCTTTAGGAGCAGTGAGAACAGGGCAAGAATCACCTTGAGTCCGCAGCTACTTTTTAACTTATTAAAGGCCTTGCAGATATACCTGAGAACAGTGCCAGCCTGAGCTTACCGTGGAGCAGCTGCCTGGCTAGGGCTCTTGTAAACAGTTCACACGGGAGGAACTTGACGACAAACTCGGTAGAATTAGTCTTGTATAAAGAAAAGGGGAGACGGGACGTACTAATATAGTAACAATGATTTCCAACTCTCCATGAAACACTGTATATGAGGTAAATAAAACAGTTTCAAGAAATGAGTATTCTGTAGACAGGGCCACTGTTAACTACATCCCTGTGGACTAGAATAGAAGGTTTTTCACTGGGCAGTCACCTGTCTGCTGAGCAAGAGGTGCCTCTGACTGTTCCTGGCCAACCCTCCTAATTGAGTTGGTGACCAAATTGAGTGTTGATGGGCCAAGCAATGCCTAGAGGTAGCCCCTACTTCCCTCTACAACCTATGGCACAGGCAGGGGAGCAGGAACAAAAGGGAACAGACTAGGAAAAAGGGGAAGAAGAGTAAAAAGTATTGTGTTGCCTTCAGATCAGTGGTGATTCCTGTCAGAGTGCCTATCATGTTTAATAGCAGGAATATTTAACAACTAAGAAAGCTAAGGAAAGATCTATGCCAGTGACAACTGCTCATTAACTATAAGGCATCTCATTCAGTGTTTAAAGGGAAAACATCCGGGATGATTAGAAAGTGACCAATGCTGGACATAATAACCTCTTCCAGTTATGTCCCTGGTAGAACACGCTCAGCTCGGACCAGCCTACGTGGTGCCTCTGCACATGTCAGTAAAGGCTCTCTTCTCCCAGAGCACACTGTGTGGTGAGCACAGGCTGCCCAGCTGTGTGCAGAGAACCTGCCAACACTGCTTTGCAGGGTCACAAAAATTGGTAAAAACTGGAAAAAGCATTAGAAACATGGAGTCAGAAAAATTCAAATCATTGCCTTGCCTCTCATGCTACGAGACTTTGGAAAAGTTCCCAAACTGATTGGTTTCCTTAATCTGCAAAGTGGGAATAACAGGCATATGAACAGCTATTAGAACTGTGAGGGTAAGAAAGGTAAGAGGACACTAGAACAATTTCGGGCAATTTGCAAAAGCTCAATTACTACTTGCTAAAGTTATAATTACCCACACTTCTTTTAGGAAAAGGATATTCTAATATGGAAAAAATATGTACCCTAAAGTCAAACCCATCTCACAGCTGAAGCTGAAGGGACGAATGGGTGTAACAGATTAACTACTAACTGCACCTCTTGGTCCTCCAGAGAAGAAACTTTCAGGCACCAAGTGTGTTGCTGAGACTTGAAGTGAAATGATGTTTGTGAGAGAATTGATTCAGGGGCTAGAAGCTGTTTTTATAAAGTGATCAGATAGTCTGCAGGCTCTCTTGGTGAAATATCACCTCAATTTTTTTGAAAAAGAAGCATGTGTAAAATCATATAAGAAACTAAGAAAAGGGGGGAAAAGTCTTATCTATAATACTTTTTATTTCTATAAAACACTCCAAATTTTTAAAATTCTATGTGATGACATTTGTCCACATGTCATATACCTTTTAAGGGAAAAGGCAAGGAGGACGCATTACTTTTATATTGGAATTATAGCACAAAGACAGGAAATTAATTTCCACAGAAAATTAATGGCAGCTATGGTTGCAAGTGGCTGCATTTGGTACAAGATAGGACATGGGTGAAAGGAGGCAGCAAGGATGGCTGGGTGGTGACTGTGAACCAGATGGTCAAGAGCTGTTTTTCTTCATCTGGAGAGCTTTCTAGAGGGCAGTGATGGTCATGAGTTCCCTCTAAGGCACTCTGTGATACTGATTTCTCTGGGCCCAGAATTACCTTTTATTACAGACAAGATAAATTAGCATTCTTTAATTCTGGTATTTTTCTCAAGAAACCACTTTTTTTTGCTAAGCAATCAGAAATCATCACGTAAATTCAGTAGAGCAGTTAAGAGTTCTAGACTTACTAACAAAAACTTTTTCTCAATAGTTCAAAGACGAGGAAAGATAAACGGTGATATTCTTAATTCTGCATTTGAGGTCCATAAACAAGTTGGATTTATTCTGAATCTTCCCTTTACCTTTGATTTAGATGTTATGTAAATTAGAGTGGGGGGGGGTGGAGGGGGGGGGGGAAGGAATGACCTCGAGTTACCAACCCCCATCAAAAAAGGTGGGGAGTGAAAACAATTTTCTTTTAAATGTAAAAGCAAAAAATTGGAGCTGCTGTAAGGAGCCGTCTTTATTAGAGTGTTCCCTTCTACTGCCAGTGGCAGAGGATCAAGATGTGAAGAATGGGGACACTGGCACATCCTGTCACTCACACTCCATTTATGATCCATCCATTTACCATTACTCAGCAAAAGGCAACTGGCCAAATCACTGTGGGTTAATGTTCAGCAGATGGGGAAAAAAGCAGCACAAGGCAGTATCAGATCACATGTCTTATCCTTTCCTTTTGTGGAGAATAGACCCAGATATCCTAAGCCACAGATCTACTTTTGGAAGCTCAGAAATGAACCTGGTTTCTGTTAGTGCTTAAATGTGTTCAGCCAGTTAAGTGTCTGAGGATCCAGAGTTTAAAAGTGAACACTGGAAGTTAAATATTTTATTATAAAGGGGAAAAAATCAAGATAACGTATCAGTTTGTTCTTACACTATGCAAACACAAATGTAGCTATTAGAACACAGAGTAATCCAACACAATTGTCAGAGCCCAAGGAGGAAAACACTCCTTACTATACAAACTCCAGCTCCCCCTCACCTCTAGCTATATTAATCAAGGGGCACCAAAACCCTTAAAGACATTACTGCCTAAATGATACACTGAAACTTGGACAGGAAGATACACTGCATGATAAAGCTGGACGGACACACAAACACACTTCATAAATTTTCCTGACCAACTTTTAAATACTGGGTTGTCGGGAAAGTCATGACGCATTTTTGCAACGAAAACCAGAAAAAATACGTCATGACTTTTCCACAACCCAATAGTATTGCTTTAGGGAGAAGATTTAATTTTTAAAAATAAGTTTAAAAAAGAAAGCACATTTAAAACATCAAGCTTTGGTGACCGGGATAGGTAAAGTTAATTTTATTACAAATTTAAAGATCTAAAAAGTAATTTGTTACATTTATTAAGATAAATCTGAGATGACCTGTATTAAGCACATATGTCTTGCATAGTGACACTGTGACCCTCAGGCATAAAAAGACACAGTCCCACCCTCCCTTTAGGGATGGGATCAGCCAGATGAAAGAAAATTATGCCGATTCTCAACTAGCACATACTAACTGATCATTTTGGTTTATCACTGGCATTTGGACAGTGAAGAGTTCAGCGAAGAAGGCTCTGTTTTTGAGCTCTGAAAGCCAAACTAGAATCTTAAAAGTAATAAAAAATTCAAGCTTCTCATCATACTTTTTATTTCAATGATATTTGGGAGACTTTCTGTATTTGATGAGTTATGATTCAACCAGTCTGTAAACCCAAGTATGAAAATCCAGTAAGGACTGCCTAGGTTGACCAGTAAGAAGACTGAGGCCAGGGCACAGACTGACCATCCAGTTACAGAGATGCTGCCAGCCAGCTGCCATACATTTAGCAGGGCAGCCACCCCAACAGCCAGGAGAGCGCAACAGGTCATCTATACCACCCTCCTGCTTCAATCGAGACAAAGCTCTCTAGCCAGTTACCCACCATTACACGCAGGCAGGGAGCTCTAGGTTTCTTATTTTCTATTTATTTTTTTAAAGATTACTAAAGGCAGCATCTTTACAAGGTGAGGCTGTCAGAAGCATCAGGGACCTGACAGATACAGAGCAAGCACTCGCCCGTGGAGCTGGGGAGGAACCTGTGGGTGAAGAGCAGGGCGGTACCTGAGCTGAGGCATGAGGGGAGAGCATCTCACACTACAGGACCAAAATGGGGGGAAGAAAAGAGCCAAAGGAATGGCTACAAAACAGCACGTTCATCAGGAGAGATGGAATTCCAAGGGAAGGACCCAGACAGTAGCTGAGGAGCCCACAGCTAAGTCCTCTTGCCTGGAAATTTCTATCCAAGATTCTTTCAAGTTAAACCTCTCCCTCTAAGCTGTGGCTCTCAATGGAGGGACAATTTTACCCCAAGGGGCATTTGGCAATGTTAGGAGATAGTTTTGGTGGTCATAACTGGGGGAGGGGTGCTACAGGTATTTAGTGGGTGGAGGCCAGGGATGCCACTTAACACCCTCCAGTGCCCCAGACGGTTCCTACAACAAGGACTTCTCAAGACATCACTGATGCCAAGCCCAAGTCACCCTGCACTAGAGGGAGTACTTACTCATAAGATCCTGAACACAACATGAGCCAAGGCCCTTGGAACTTAGACAAACATGAACACCCTCCACCTCAAGCCCCAGTATGTGCATCAATCCACTCACTGCCTGTTGGGCAGAAATCCCTAATTATCCAGGAGTGTTCCACAAATGTCCAATCAGCTGCTGGCGGTTCAAACTCAGGCAATATAACTAATACCTTGTATCCTGTGTCCTCCTCTCTCTTCTGAAAAATCTATTTCTTTCTCAGAGCCAACGTCACCCCAACTGCCACTGCCAGAATGGCGATAGTGGCAGCCCCTCCAAACAACAGTATAGACTTGCCCCCCGACAGCGGGGTAGCCGTTGCTTCTCCAGCAGGGGAGACCCCTTCTGTAAGGCTCTCTTTCTTTATGCTAGGCTCCTCTTCACTCAGCAGTGTTTTTGTGGGTTCCAGCACACGGGTCACCTCCTCCTGTAAGTCAATAGGTTCGATTGTTGCTGCTTTCACCTCTTCTTCACCCAGTTCTACAAACAAAGACGTAGCCGGGCTGACTTTCTCAACTGCAATTATTTCTGTGCCAGGCTCCCTTATCTCCAGCAAGAACGTGGCAGTGGTGTGTGGAAGCGAGGGAGCTGGGGCTTCAGGGAACGCCTCTTGCAGCTCCCTGGTGGGCAAGGCTGCAGACACCACAGCAGCCTCCTCCATACCCTCAGGTATCTCTTCTCTCTCCACATGCACAATGTCAGAATTAGAAGAGTTGTTCTCGCTCTTCTCTCCAGCCCCATTGCTATCTAAGCTTTTGACTTCAGGGTCCATTGTGATCTGCTGCCAGGACTCAGGACCGAGAGACACCGGTAGGCTTTCTGTGTGCCAGCTCTGGCTGGCTGACAGGGAAACAGGTAAGCTCTCTGACTGCCAAGAAGTGGTCACAG
This sequence comes from Hipposideros armiger, assembly GCF_001890085.2. Taxonomy (NCBI): domain Eukaryota; kingdom Metazoa; phylum Chordata; class Mammalia; order Chiroptera; family Hipposideridae; genus Hipposideros; species Hipposideros armiger. The sequence continues at coordinate 9,607 of NW_017732228.1, forward strand.
TTGGAGACTCTGGAAGACTGACTTGTCCAGAGTTGTCACTGGGCAGGATATAAATGTCATTGCTATCTTCTGCAACGATTCCAGGGAATTCTTCCTCCTCGGACTCAAGATTAAAGACAGTGCCCTAGAAAAGGAGGAGGAGGCGTCAATACAAAGAATGGTAAATGTATCTAATATAAATGTAAGTATGGAAGAAAAATTATTTCCTAAACTGAAGTTTCAGGAATAAATATATTGTTTAAACCTGCATACTTTCTGGATTGAATGCATTTACTTGTAGATCAATGTAGAGGAAGAATTTTTAACAAGATGGTCCTCTGACCAGTTTCCTTGAAACTAAAAAAAAAAAATCAATGTTAATTTATATTCAATTCAATTTCATGCAAAACAGCAGGGAAAACAAAGGCAAGCACCTTGCTCTCAAGGAACTTATGACTTAGTAGGGTACAGAAGCAATGCTTCCCCCTAGTCCAAGTATTATTGAGAGCTCAGGTGGGGGCCCTGACTTCCTTTGATGGAGGCTGGAGAAGGCAGGGAGATGACTGACAGCTTCATGGCAGAACCAGCATCTACACTGACATCCGAAAAAAGGGGAAGGTTTCATGGTGAAAGCCATGTAGAAGGCACAATACCAACAACAGCATGGGAATATGAAAAGGGGACTAGGAAGTAACCCAGGTTAATTGGTGCATGTGAAGAAGAATAGCAAGTTCAGTCAGGGCAGAACTGGGGAGGAGCTTGATACAGAGCTAAGAAATAGGAACTTGATTCAATAGGAAATTATTAGTCAATGAAGTCTTTGAGCTACAAAATGTCCATCAGAGTTCCTCTTTAAAATTACTCTGATAGCAGAGGCAGAATGGAGGAACACCAGAAATGTGGGACTCTTACTTCTCTCTTTAGCAAGAGCCTACACAAAAGTAACACAAACCAATACTGTTGGTCTTCAATTTCACGTGTAACAGTTAAGTTTAATAGAACCTAGGTCTGTGTTAGGCACCAGAGTTATAGGAAAGAATGAGACCCAATTTTTGTTCCTAAAAAGTTAACTGTCTAGATGTGAAGACTGGAATATGAGTAACTCATTTCAACATGACACAGGAAACTTTAAGACAGGTGAATGCACAGGGTGCTAGGGAAACCCAGAGGTTATGACATGATCAGAAAGACATGATGGCGTGTAATGTCAGATCTATAAAAAGTTTTACAAAGAGTCTGGATGACACTCATAAATGCTATAGAGAGTTTGAATAGAATATGTAAAGCAAATTAATTCCGACTTTATTTTGTGATTATGGCCGCTATTTATATGAAATAGACTAATTTTATTCTTAAATCAAGACCAAAACCTTTCTGTGCACACTAAGAGTCTAATATAAATTAGTAGTCCCCTTTAACCATTCCACAAAAACAGGGAGCCAGAAATCACATGCTCATAACAGCAGCATTCTAACTGCCCCACATTCTACCTCAACCCCTGCTTCAGTCTCCTTACGAAGAGGTCCTGGTAGGATCTGAGTGGAGAGGCAAATCAATATGTGCAATATTTGTAGTATAATAAAAAGAAACTGGTTTGAATCCCTGCTCCACCAGGTACCAGCTGTGTGATTTTGAATGCCTTGCTTAACCTTTTAAACTTCAAATTCTTCATAAATGGGAATGACTGACTTTAATAACACTGTTAACAAAAATTAGATATGGTATTTACACTGTTTAGCACTACATCTTGTACATAGTAAGCATTCAATAATTTATGCTATTTTTCATTATTCTTATTGCTGTCATTGTTTTTATTACTATTGTTTTGGCGGTATGGTGATGGGACAAAAAGAACTACTCTAAAATACAATCTAGACGGGAAAATTTAAAAAGTAAAAGCAATTTGAAACAATATCCTTCCTTGGGTAGAGAAGGGAATTAAACTTGACCCTTCTCTCTCATCTCTTCTATTTTATTTTCAATTACAATTGACATTCATTATATTAATTTCAAGTGTACAGCATAGTGGTTAGACATTTACATAAGAAGTGATCCCAGGGCATCTGGCTAGCTCAGGTGGTTAGAGCGCAGGCTCATACAACCAAGGGTGCTGGTTTGATTCCCACCTGGGCCAAGGAGCTGCAACCTCCAAAACTAGACTGAAGACAACTACTTGACTTGGAGTTGATGGGTCCTGGAGAAACACACTGTTCCCCCATTAAAAAATTAAAAAGAGGGCCGGGCGGGTGGCTCGGCTGGTTAAGAGCTCGCTTGGAAACACCAGCTCTGAGCAGCAGGGCTGCAGTTCAGATCCAACATTGAGGGCCAGTGATGCTCGCCCTCTACAGCTAAGATGATGAACAACAGCTCAACCTGGAGCTGGGCTGCTGTGAGTCGCCGGCAACGGCGTAGGCTGCAGCAGGGCTGCAGTGGGCTGCCGTGAGCTACGTGAGTGGCTGGCAGCCAGTGTGAGCAGCTGGTAGCCAGTGTGAGCTACCGGGAGCCACTGTGACCGGCCAACCAATGACCGGCGACCGATTGCCTCACCCGGGAAGAGCACAATGATCATACCAACATGGGCCAGTGAAGCGACGTCCTCCACAACCAGACTGAAGAACAAAACAGCAATTTGTCTACCTGTCTGTTCCCCTTCCCCGATTCCCCAACGCTGTTACCCTCCCCCCAATTTCCCAATAAAATCTTTAAAAAAATAATTAAAAAGAAAAAAACAACAGCAAAAAGAAGTGATCTCCTTAGCCTTTTGAGCTCCTTTTGCTCGGCCCGCTCCAAACTCTTTGGAGTGTATTTTCTCTTCTAATAATGGCCCTTGAGCCATTCTTTACTGCTTGGGTCTGCTTTTGCTACTTTGAAATGCTATTTTTTTTCTTCTAATAAACTGTCCTTTAAAAAAAAAAAAAAGAAAAAAAGAAGTGACCCCCCTGATAAATCTAGTGCCCACCTGGCACGACACACAGTAATTACAATATTATTGACTATATATTCCCTATGCTTTACTTCAGATGACCATTTTCTAACTACCAATTTAATCCCTTCACCTTTTTCACCCAGCCCCTAACTCCCTCCCATCTGGCAACCATCAGTTTGTTTTCTGTATCTATGAGTCTGTTTCTGTTTTGTTTGTTCATTTATATTATTCTTTAGATTCAACATAAGTGAAATCATATGGTATCTGTCTTTGTCTGACTTATTTCACTTAGCATAATACCCTCTAGGTCCATCCATGTTATTGCAAATCATAAGATTCTTTTTTTTTTTGGCTGAGTAATAGACCACTTCTTTACCCAACTGTCTACTGATGGGCACTTAGGTTGCTTCCATATCTTGGCTATTGTAAATAATGCTGCCATGAACATAAGGGTGCATATATCTTTTCAAATTAATGTTTTGGATTTCTTTGGATAAATACCAGAAGTGGAAATGCTGGGTCATAAAGTAGTTCTATTATTAATTTTTTGAGGCACCTCCATACTGATTTCCATAGTGGCTGCCCCACTTTGCAATCCCACCAATAGTGCACAAGAGTTCCCTTTTCTCCGCATCCTCACCAACACTTGTTTGTTGATTTATTGATGGTAGCTATTCTGACAGGTGTAAGGCGATAACTTATTGTGATTTTAATTGGAATTTCTTTGATAATGAGAGATGTGGAGCATCTTTTCACATGTCTATTGGTCACCTTTGGAGAAAAGTACGTTCAGGTCCTCTTCCCATTTTAAAACTTTTAATAGTATTTTTTTGGTTTTGGTGTTAAGTTGTATGAGTTATTTATAAACTTTGAATATTAACCCCTTATCAGATGTATCACTGGAGAATAACTTCTCCCATTTAGTGGGCTGTCTTTTCATTTTGTGGATGGTTTCCTTTGCTGTGCAAAACATCTTTTTAATTTTATTAGTCCCATTTATTTTTTTCTGTTGTTACCCTTGCCCAAGCAGACATATCAACAAAAATATCACTAAGAGTACTCTCAGAGAGTTTACTGCCTATGTTTTCTTCTAGGAGATTTATGATTTCAGGTCCTACGTTTAAGACTAATCCATTTTGAGTTTATTCTTGTATATAGTATAAGAAGGTGGTACAGCTTCATTTTTTTTTGCATGTGTCTGTCCACTTTTCCCAACACCATTTATTGAATAGACTGTCTTTACCCCACTGTATGTTTTTGTCTCCTTCGCCATAGGCGTGGGTTTGTTTCTGGACTCTCTATTCTGTTCCATTGATTGTGTCTGTTTTTACTCTAGTACCATGCTGTTTTGATTACTATACCCTTGTAGTATAATTTGATATCAGGTAGTGTGGTATTTCCAACTTTGTTCTTTTTCAAGATTGCTTTGGCTATTTGGGGTCATTGTGGTTCCATATAAATTTGAGGATTATTTGTTCTAGTTCTGTGGAAAATGCCATTGGTATTTTGATAGGGATTGCACTGACTCTGTACATTGCTGTGGGTAGTGGGGACATTTTCACGATGTTAATTCCTCCTATCCATGAGCATGGTATATGCTTCCATTTATTTGTATGTTCTTCAATTTCTTTTGGAATGTCTTTTAATTTTCTTATAAAGGTACAACAGGTCTTTTACCTCCTTGCTTAAATTTATTCCTAGGTATTTTATTTTATTTCTTTGGTTCAATTTTAAACAAGATTGTTTTCTTAATTTCTTTCTGATAGTTCATTATTTGTGTATAATGATGCAACCAATTTCTTAATATTAATTTTGTAATCTGCTACTTGACTGAATTCATTTGTCAGTTCTAGTAGTTTTTTGGTGGAATCTTTAGGGTTTTCTCTCTATATAGTATCATGTCATTGCAAATAATGACAGTTTAACTTCTTCCTTTCCAATTTGGATTCCTTTTATTTCTTCTTGTCTGATTGCTCTGGCTAGGGCTTTCAATACTATATTGAATAAAAGTGGACATCCTTGTCTTGTTCCTGATCTTAAGGAAAACGTTTTTAGCTCTTCACCATTGAGTACAATATTAGCTGTGCGTTTGTGATGTATGGCCTTTATTATGCTGAGGTATGTTCCCCCTATCCTCACTTTGCTTAGAGTTTTATTATAAATGGATGCTAGAGTCTGCAAATGGTTTTATGCATCTACTGATATGATCATATGATTTTTTCCCCTTCATTTTGTATATGTGGTATAACATGTTAATTGATTTGCAGATATTGAACCAACATTGTATCCCAGAAAAAAAAACCATTTGACCATTGTGTATCATATTTTTACTGTATTGCTGAATTCAGTTTGCTATTATTTTGTTGAGGATTTTTGTATCTCTGTTCATCAGGGACATTGGCCTATAATTTTATTTTTTTTGTGGTGTCTTTGTCTGGGTTCAGAATAAGGATAATGCTGACCTCATAAAGTGAGCTTGGAGTCTTCCCTCCTCTTGAATTTTCTGGAATATTTTGAGGATGATAGGTGTTAATTCTTCTTTGAATGTTTGGTAAAATTCACCTGTGAAGCTATCTGGTCCAGGACTTTTGTTTGTTAGGAGATTTTGATTAGTGATTAAATTTTGTTAGTAATTATTGGTCTGTTCAGATTTTCTGTTTCTTCTTGGATCAGCCTTAAAAGACTATTTCTAACTAGAGAACATTATGCTAAGTGAAATAAGTCAGTCAGAGAAAGACAAATATCATATGATCTCACTTATACGTGGATTCTAAGGAACGGAATGGATGGGAGAAGTGGATGGAGATAGTCTCAGAGACACAGAGGAAGAACTGAGGGTTGTTAGTTGGGAGGGGGTGGGGATGAAGGAGAAGGGGAATGGATGAGACAATACAAATTGGTAACTGCAATATGGCCTCAGGGATAGAAAAAGACAGTCCGAGGAATATAATCAATAATGTTGTAAATATTTCTTAGGGGGCCAGATGGACCCATGTCCTGTTGGGGAGTCCACTTCATAGTCGGTGTAGAGGCCTGACCACCGCATTGTATTTCTGAAGCTGATGTTGAATAATATTGTATGTCAACTATAATTATATATGTATACATATAGTCTCGGGACATGGAGTAGAGAGCGGGAACGGATTCAATGGAATTGTAATAGATAAGCATGATATCGGGGATGGGAGGGCAATAGATGGGGGGAGAGGGGTTGTTACTTTGTGAGGGTGAAAAGGGTAACTATTGCATTGTTCTGTACACCTGAAACTAACAATAAAAAAAAAAGACTATTTCTAGGAATTGATCCATTTCTTCCAGATTATCCAATCTGTTGGCATATAATTAATTCATAGTATTTTCTTATAATCCTTTGTGTTTATTTCTGTGGTGTCAGCTGTCACTTCTCTTTCATTTCTGATTTTATTTATTTGGTCCTCTCTTTTGTCTTGATGAGTCTGGTTAAAGAATTATTATTATTTTTTGTTTTTTAATTTTATTGGGGAATAGCCATGGTCATTGGTTACACATTGCTTTCATGCTACAATGGCATAGGTGACTCTTTTAGGGAGGGTGCAGCTCACAATGGCCCATGCATGGATTGAACAAGCAACCTTGGTGTTATCAGCACCATGCTCCAACCAACTGAGCTAACCGGTCATCCCTGGTTAAAGGATTATTGATTTTATCTTTTCAAAGAACCAGCTCTTGATTTCATTGATCTTTTGTATTTTTTTTTAAGACACTGTGTAGTTTATTTCTGCTCTGATCTTATTTCCTTCCTTCTACTCACTTTGGGTTTCACTTGTTCTACATTTTCTAGTTCTTTTAGGTGTACAGTTAGAGTGTTTATTTGAGACTTTTGTTTCTTTTTTTTTAATTTTTTTTAATTGGGGAATTGGGGGAGGGGAAAAGTGTTAGAGAATTGGGGAAAGGGACCAGCCAAGTTGTTGTTCTTCAATCTTTGTTGTGGAGGGTGCCAGTCGCTATCTGGCTTCCCCGTGGACAGCTCGTGTCTTCTAAGCTCAAGGTGCTATGTTCAATCTTAGTTATGGGTGGGCATAGCCACCATCCCATGTGGGAGTTGAACCCGGCAGCCTTGTTGTTAGGAGCACACTGAGCCATCCGGGCAGCAGCTCAGCTCAAAGTGCCAAGTTCAGTCTTAGTTACGGGTGGGCGTAGCCCACCATCAAACAGGCAATCTTGTTGTTACACCACCTGAGACATCCTGCCACCTCTTGGCAGCTCAGCGATAGCTCAGCTCAGACGCAGCGTCACTGGCCCATGTGGGAACTGAACTGGTGACTCTGTTGCTCAGAGCTCGTGCTCTTAAGCCAACTCAACCAACTGAGCCACTCGGCTGGCCCGAGACTTTTCTTGTTTCTAGAGGTAGGCCTCTATTGCAATGAATTTCTCTCTTAGAACTGTTTTCACTGTGTCCCACAGATTTTGGGTCATTGTGTTTTCATTTATATTAGTCTCAAGATAGCTTTTGATTTCTTTCTTGATCTCATTATTGATCCATTCATTGTTTAGTAGCATGCTATTTAGCCTCCAAGTGTTTTTGTGTTTTTCACTTTTCTTCTTGTAATTGATTTCTAGTTTCATACCACTGTGGTCAAAGAAGGTACTTGATATGATTTCAGTCTTTTTACATTTATAGAGACTTGTTTTGTGAACTAACATGTGGTCTGTCTTGGAAAATGTCCCATGTGTGCTTAAAAAGACAGTATATTCTACTGCTTTGGGGTGAAATGCTCTAAAAATATCAATTAAATCCATCTGGTTTACTTTGTCATTTAAGACAGCTGCTCCTTGTTGATTTTCTGTCTGTATGATCTATCCACTGATGTCAATAGGGTGTTAACATCCCCCACAATTACTGTGTTACTATCAATCTTTCCCTTTATATTCTTCAATATTAGCATTATGAATTTGTTGGGTGCATAAATGTTAAAAAGGGTTATAACCTCTTGTTGGGTTGATCCCTTTATCACTATGTAGTACCTTTTGTCTCCTGTTATATCCTTTGTTTTAAAGTCTGTTTTGTCTGATATAAGTATTGCAGCCCCAGCTTTTCTTTTCTCATTTCCATTTGCATGAAATATCTTTTTCCATCCCTTTACTTTCAGTCTGTGTGTGTGCTTTGGTCTGAAATGGGTGTCTTGTAGGAAGTATATGTCTGGATCTTGTTTACTTGTCCATTGAGCCACCCTGTGTCTTTTGATTGGAGCATTTAATCCATTTACATTTAAAGTAATTATTGATAGAGGTCTGACAGTTAAGTTCACAAACCCATCCTAGAAAAAGTGCTACATACCTCATTGCTGAATATCACTATGGCCACCTTCAAAGTCAGTATGCACTGACGCCAGCGCCTAGTCCACCCTTCAAAGCAATTTTGGAACTCTTTTTCTGGAATGGCCATCAGAACTGTCATCATATTACCCTTGATGTCCTGAATGTCATCAGAATGTCCTCCTTTCAGTATTTACTCTATCTTTCGGTAAAGAAAGAAGTCATTGGGGGCCAGACTAGGTGAGTAAGGACAGTATTCCAATACAGTTACTTGTTTACTGCCTAAAAACTCCCTTTGCTTTTGTTCATTGGTGAGCTCCTTTGGGACCATTTTTGCACACACCTTTCTCATGTCAAAATTTTCAGTTAAGATTTTCCTAACTGGGGCCGACCGAGTGGCTCAGTTAAGAGTTGGCTTAAGAGCGCAAGCTCTGAGCAACAGGGCCTCTGGTTCGATTCCCACATGGGCCAGTGACGCTGCGCCCGAGCTGAGCTGTCACTGAGCTGCCAAGAGGTGGCAGGATGGCTCAGCTGGTGTAACAACAAGACTGCCTGTTCAATGGTGGGCTATGCCCACTGCAACTAAGACTGAACTTGGCACCTTGAGCTGAGCTGCTGCCCAGATGGCTCAGTGAATGGAGCGTGCACTCTCAACAACAAGGCTGCTGTTTCAATGCCCAGATGGTGGCTATGCCACAACTATGCCACCCACAACTAAGATTGAACACAGCACATTGAGCTTAGAGGCCACGAGCTGCCAACGGGAAGACAGATGGCGACTGGCACCCTCCATCATGAAGGTTGAAGAACAACAATTTGGCTGGTCTCCCTCCCCAATTCCCCAACACTGTTCTCCTCCCCCAATTGCTCAATAAAATCTTTAAAAAAAAAAAAAGATTTTCCTAACTGTCTCTCTATCAATGTTTACTTGGTTTGCTATGCTTCTCACAGTCAGCTGGCGATTCTGACGCACAATTTGATGAATTTTTGCAATGTTTTCGTCTGTTCTGCTCATTACTGGCTGCCCTGACCTCTCTTCATCAGTGACGCATTCTCTCCCCTCAGAAAAATGTTTAATCCGTTTGTTTAATCTGTTGTTTTCTTCATGGCATTATCTCCATAAACTTGAACTAACATGTCTCTGATTTCACTCCCACTCTTGCCACGTTTAACAAGAAATTCAATCTCAGACACTTGTTGCTCTAATTCAAGATCAAACATTCTTGTGACAGCACACAAAAACAAACAGTAATAATGAACACCACTCAGCAAGACACTGCCACATGTCAACATGAACACAGCTGTGAGACACTGATATACCAAGGTTATGAAACCTTACCATGCTGTTTGTATAGTGCTGTCAATGTAAGCACACGGCAGCTAGTTCATGAACTTAGTTGTCAGACCTTTGTATGTAGTCATTGTCTCTATTATTTGCATTTATGTTTTTTTTCTTCTTCTTAAAGAAGTTCCTTTAACATCTTTTAATACTGGTTTGGTGGTGATGAATTTCTTTAGCTTTTTCTTGTCTAGAAAGCTCTTTATGTCTCCTTCAATTCTAAATGAAGCCTTGCTGGGTAGAGTAATTTTGGTTATAAGTTTTACTTTTCATCACTTTGAATATTTCATGCCCATCCCTTCTGGCCTTCAAAGTTTCTGTTGAGAAATCAGCTCAGTCTTATGGGAACTCCCTTGTAGGTAACTAACTGTCATTCTTTTCCTGCTTTTAAGATTCTCTCTGTATTTAACCTTTGGCATTTACATTATGATGTGTCTTGGTGTGGGTCTCTTTGAATTCATCTTCTTTGGGACTCTCTGTACTTCCTGAATTTGTGTGCCTATTTCCTTTCACAGGTTAGGGAAGTTTTCAGTCATTATTTCACAAATAGGTATTCAATCACTTGCTGTCTCTCTTCTCTTTCTGGTACTTGTATTATGAAAATATTGTTATGCTTGATGTTGTCCCTGAGGTCTCTTAAACGATTCTCAGTTTTAATAATTTTTTTTTAAAGATTTTTTATTGGGGAATTGGGGAAGGAGAACAGCCAAGTTATTGTCCTTCAATCTTAGTTGTGGAGGGTGCAGCTAGCTCAGCTCCAAGTCCAGTCGCCATCTGGCCACCCGTCAGCAGCTCGCAGGCGCTCAGCTCAAGGTGCAGTGTTCAATCTTAGTTGCAGGTGGGCGTAGCCCACCATCCCATGCGGGAGTCGAACCAGAAACCTTGTTGCTAAGAGCGCATGCTCTAACCACTGAGCCATCCAGTCGCCTGTCGGCAGCTCAGCGCAGCTCAGCTCGGGCGCAGCTCTTTGGCCCATGTGGGAATCGAATTGGCGACCCTGTTGCTCAGAGCTCGCGCTCTTAACCAACTGAGCCACTTGGCTGGCCCCTAATAATTCTTTTTTCTGTTCTGATTGGGTGTTTTCTGCTACCCTGTTTTCCAAATTGATGATTCAATCCTCTGCTTCATCTAATCTGCTGTTGATTCCTCCTCGTGTATTCTTCATTTCAGTAATTGTATTCTTCATTTCTGACTGGTTCTTTTTTATGGTTTCTACATCCATTTTTATGTTTACTCTTCTTTTGTTGAAGTTCTCATTGAGTTGATCTATTCTTCCCCTAAGTCTGTTCGGCATCCTTAAACCAGTGTTTTCAACTCTGTATCTGGTAGATTGTTTGCCTCCTTTTTGTTTAGTCTTTTTTCTGGAGTTTTGTCCTGTTCTTTCATTTGGAACATGTTTCTGTCTCCTCATTTTGGCTTTCTCCCTTGTTAGTTTCTATATTAGGTAGATCTGTTATGTCTCTCAGTCTTGACAGAGTGACCTTATGTAATAGCTGTCTTGTGGGGCACAGTGGCATCATCTCCCTGGTCATCTGAGCTAGGTGCTCCAGGTGTTTCCCTTGTTTGGATTGACTACCACCATGTTATAGTTGAGCCTTGATTGCTGTTTGCTCATCAGTGGGTGGGGCTGAATCTCAGGCTGACTGGATGTGAGGACTAGCCATGACCACAGTGGGGGCTGACCCCACGGAGCAAGATTCACCTGGTGTCTGCCAAGACCACCCTTTGGGTGTGTCGTTTGTGTAGCTAATTGGGTGTTGCTATGTTGTGATCTTAGGTGAGCCACCAAGTGTGTTGGTTCTGGAGCCTCTTAGCCTCTTAAGAGGGGCTCTGGTGCAGGACTATGTCAGCTGCTGCCTGGTCAGGCCCGGGGTCAAATGGAAGGAGATACAAAGTGATCTGCAGTTGGCAGCTGCCTGTACTGGCCCTGGATGCATGTGGGACGCCACACTGCAACCCAAGGCCAGCTGCCACCCGCATCAAGCCTGGGACCAATCAGTAAAAGGCACAACCACTGAAACAGCCAAAGGCAGTGTCCTAGTTGAGTGGGGCAGGGTCTAAAGGAAGTCACCAGTGTGAGGCAAGCAGTGTTCACTGGGTTAATGCAAATTCAGGTTTGGCACCTGCTTTTCACTGGATACATGGGGGAGGGGAGGGCCCAATACAGCAACAATGGAAAAATAGATGGCCACTGAGACTTTTACTCCTGGGGACCAATTCGTATAAAGCAAAAATAAAAAATGGAGGACTCTCTCTTAACAATTACTGCCAATAATGAAGAGCAGATTTTCACTAAAAGAAGAACAGCTGTTTTGGGTAATACTTTGCCTAAAACCTAGCACATTAGGGGAATAATATCTACATGTCGTCTTAGAATTATTCCAATCTAATCATTTTAGCACAAAATATCTATTTCTTTAGTCCCACTGATACAAAAAACACAAAGTAGTAGTAACTTCAAGAGCTCGAAATTATAAAACTGGCTTGTTGGTTGGCAGCTTTGCAGGAGGGGGCAGCCAGGACCTCGACAAAACCAAGTTTGACAATGATGTCACTGTTTGGAGCCCTCAGGGCAGGATTCATCGAACTGAATATGCAATGGAAGTTGTCAAACAAGGCTTAACCACAGTTGATCTGAAACCAAAAAGCCACACAGTGTTGGTTGCACTGCAGACAACAGTCAGAACTTGCAGCTTATCAAAAAAAAATTCTCTATGCTGACAATCATGTTGGTATCTCAATTGTGGGACTTACTGCTGATGCTAGACTGTTATGTAATTTTATGCACCAGGGGTATTTGGATTCCAAATCTGTATTTGACAGACCTCTTCTTGTGTCCCATCTTGCATCTCTAATTGGAAGTAAGACCCAGATACCAGTGCAAAGATATGGCCAGAGGCCATATGGTGTGGGACTGCTGGTTATGGTGATATGGGCCCTCCTATTTTCCAAACCTGTACATCTGCTATTTTGAGTGCAGAGCTATGTTCACTGGGGCCCGTCTCAGTCAGCTCATAGTTACTTAGACAAACATAGGGGTGCGATTTGAATGAACTGGTTAAGCATGGTCTGCATGCTTTACGAGAGACACTTCCTGCAGAACAGGATCTAACTACAAAGAAAGTTTCCATTGGAATTGTTGGTAAAGACTTGGAGTTTACGATTCATGATGATGATGACGATGATGATCTCTCTCTATTCCTGGAAGGTCTGGAAAAGTTATAAAGGCACAGCCACCTCAATGTGCAGAAAAGGCTGATGAACCAATGGAGCAGTAAATGATAAACCAGTTTATATGTGTATTATCTAATATGTAAGATGCAAGAACATATACTGATGATAATAATCTATACTTTGAACGAAAAGATGCAGTGGTGGAATGGTGTGTTTTAAGAGTCTGTCCAGATGTGAGTTTTTTCCAAGCAGCTTCACTGAAACCATATATAATGGATGCATTTTTCTTTGAGAGGGGCTATATAGTCATTTTCTAGAAAGTATAGTCATCTGTACTAATGTTTTTATATGAAGAACATAGTGCCTTTGTGACTTTAAAGACAACTGTGAAATAAAATAGTTCCACCTGCTTAAAATGTGTGTGTGTATGTGTGTGTGTGTGTGTGTGTGTGTGTGTAAATAATATAAAATGGGAACAAACTATCAGTTTAAATACACACAAAAAAGCAGAGAACTATGTCTTTTTTAAGTAGATAAAGCCCAGAGAGATTAAGTAACTTCCCAAGATCCTTTAGCTTGCTATAAGAATTGGATGTCAAAAACAATAGTTAAGCCTTATATAAATCTTATCATATGCCCTTCTAAAGACTTTACTTAAATTAATCTATTTAAACCTCACAAAATTGTGACGTCTTATTATTATTTCCATTTTACAGACAAAGAAGCTGAAGTGACTGAAAAGGATAAGTAATTTACCCAAAGTCAGGGCCGGGTGAGTGGCATGTTGGTTAAGAGTTGGCTTGGGAGCACCAGCTCTGAGCAGCAGGGCCCCGGTTCGGTTCCCACATGAGGACCAGTGATGCTGTGCCCTCTACAGCTAAGATGGTGAACAACAGCTCGACCTGGAGCTGGGCTGCTGTGAGTCACTGGCGATGGCATAGGCTGCAATGGGGCTGCAATGTGCTGCTGTGAGCTACCATAAGTGGCTGGCAGCCTGCATGAGCTGCCGAGAGCCTCCATGAGCAGCAGGCCAATGGCCAGCAACCAATCTGCCTCAGCCGGGAAGAGCACAATGATCACAATTACCAACATGGGCCAGTGAAGCAACGTCCTTCACAACTAGACTGAGAACAACGAATGACTCAGTGGTGGAGGATGGGGTGGGAGTGGGGGGCGAAGAGGGGAAAAAAACCCAAAGCAACTCTAAAACACTTCTTGAAGTTTGCTATTCTTAAAATGGAAATGAAAAGCTTCAAGTCAAAGAGCCAGACGTCAAAAATGAATTTTATTCAAACTACTTAAATATTATGATAGACATTACACGATATTTTCCCAAATTATCTTTTATATAATATAAAACTAAATCTTTCATAGTAAGTATTTAGTTTAGTACATGACATAGGAGAAAATAAACAAAGAAGCCTTACCACTGGCAAGCAGACTTGCACTACCCTTTTCAAGAGACAGACTTACTTCTATTGTAGCAGCACAAACCCAGGGAATGAAAAACAGTGAGAAAGAGTAGGGAGGGAACAAGGATGAGTCAGGGAGAATCAGAATATGCAAACTAGTTTGTGCAAAAACTAAATTGCGCTGCAAGGCAAGTAAGTCAGAATTAAAACTTAAAGGAAACTTCAATCAGATTTTTAAAAAGAAAGTATTCTTAGAGACATATCTGAAATGTAACATTTTCACAAAACACTTCTATGTCATTATTTTTGTGATTTAGAGAAGCTATTCTTCCTACTTGTAACTGATGAAACTGAAGCTCAGAGAAGTTAAATGAATTCTCCCTAAAACACAGGACTATATTTGGTAGAGCTGGAGCTACAAACAAATATTGTAATTTCCAATCCTGTTCTCAAATCACTACTCTCTGGCAGGGTGAAAAAATAAGGTGAAGAGAGAAAACAAACAGGCCTGTCTTGTAATTCTAATCCCAGTATAAACAGTAATACAAAGTTATACTCTGGTTCTTGCCCTGAAAAGCTAATTGCTGATTATAGTTAAGATGCATGGGGCCAGCCGAGTGGCGCGATGGTTAAGAACTGGCTTGGGATGCCAGAGGGCCCTGGTTCGGATCCCACATATGAGGGCCAGTGACACTGCCCTC